>NW_024534202.1:35000-52909 GCF_016097555.1 Gigantopelta aegis
TATGTAGCAGCTAGGACCCTATATTATATAGCATTAGGACCCTCCCTGCATTATATATGGTGTTAGGACCCTATATTATATAGCAGTTAGGACCCTCCCGCATTATATAGGTGTTAGGACCCTATATTATAGCAAATTAGGACCCTATACTTATATTTAGAACATTATGTAGTATACATTGTTGCCCGAAATTTCAGGTGTGCTACAAAAGCACTTCCTGGAGGGTTTTTGGTGAGGGCCACCAGATGGTCATCCTGTGTATTATGAGTTTTATGGTAATTTAGATTTTAAAGGTATTGAAGTGAATAAGTAGATTACTTTATTGAATGAATATAGGTTTATTTAAATCTTGTAAGGAAGACAGTATTATAGATTTAAGGTTTTAACTCAAGGTGAAATAACTACTCGTACTGTGACTGTTGAATTCTCTGCTAATGGTTTGGTATAAAAATATCACTTGTTTGTTTATGTATTTTCATATCAGAAAGGCAACAAATTGATGGACTATAACAGCAGTGTTAATGGAGGAATCGGGGAATCTCAGTTATCAAAGACAATTCTACTTGCCTTGTAAGATCCAATAGTTATGAATTTTACTTCTCTCTTCTCTTATCTCTCTCTCTCTCACTCTCTCTTCTCTTCTCTCTCTCTCTTCTCCTCTCTCTCCCTCTCTCATCTCTCTTCTCTCTCTCTCTCTCCTTCTCTCTCTCTCCTCTCTCTCTTCTCTTCTCTCTCTCTCTTACAGCTATCCAAAACAGTGAAGAAGGTTAGTTGTTCCATTCTATTAATGACACTTTTAATAAATGTACTTAAAATAAGTTAATGCAAATATTTGCTCAAAACTATCCAGAGAGAACAAAAACATGTTTTTATCATTAATGGTATAATGATCCACATGACCATACATTATAACATGTGACACATTACCCAGCTCCTCCCATCTTTACATTTGGATATAATCTTGTGAGCAAGTTTATGGAGGAAGATACAAGAAAAGAAATTAATAGTTTTAGGAGGTATAGACATTTTTGACAGGTTTTGAAACTATTTAGTCATTCTTCTTCAAGTTAATTGGCAGGAGGAGTTACAGAAGTACATATCTCCTGATCAGTTACCTCAAGCTTATGGTGGAACTTGTTGTGAACCTGATCCTCAATGTACAGCTTATGTAAGTCTGTAATAATTTAACTATAAAGAAGATCATCTAATCTATCTTATTAGATCAACTGGGGTGGAGATGTACCTGAAGATATTATTAACAAACCTAACAGAGACAAAGAGGGGAAGAAGGACCTGGGAAGAGTTATTGTGGACGTAGATCATCACATCAATTTGAAGTTAATGTTGAGAAAGAAGGATCATTTAATTAAGTAAGGATAATTACAGGGTTATCTCATTATTTAAATTTATTAATGGGAATACCAATAGTAATAATTATGATATTGGATTTGGTGTTTTCTATAAACCAGATACATCTAATGATGATGAGAAAAAAAACATACTAATGATAGCATCCTGTGGTACTGAATAGACTGAAAAAAGAATATATTATAATCATTATATTTTCTACAAGGTACCAACAAGAAAGAAGAAATTCTCATGTCATTCCTGTTGAGTGGTCTTTATATTGTAACTACTACTGGAACTTGTAAAGGTATCAAAGATAGGTCTTTAATATTAACCCTTTGTATTCTAGATGTTGTACAATTTGATAATACATATAGTTGACAAGATCTAAAGAGGTCATGTACTCTATAGATGTCTTACCTCCAGAACTAATGTCAGACCTCTCATGATGATGGATGTACTCCCTTCATTTGTAACGAGAGAGAAAAGAATATGACGGATTTAATTCAAAGCTTATACCAATGAGATTCACCCACTCATTTATGAGCCAGGTGGATAGAACCGCCACATCTGATAGTATCTAATGTTGTTTAAATTATGTTTACTAGTCGATGTTTTGTTCTGCATGTGTAATTGAATGTAAATATTATTAATCAATATATATAATTCATTGTTATTTTCTCATACTTCCGTTCTCAATTTCTGTCCTACTGTAAATTGTTCTAAATTAATTATCAGTGTTATTTTTATCCCATTGGATAAAATTTATCAAGCAATTTTTATCCTAAGACAAGAAAAATATCAGTAAATTTTTATCCTACTAACAAAAAATTTAGACAGACTTTTAAACAATTTTTTTTTATTTAGTGATGATATTGTTGAATACATTCAGAATAATGCAAGATTATTTTAGTTTAGACATTTCTCAATACAGTTTTTTTTTAATTTTATAAATCTTAAAGCTATTTTAACTACTTGGAAACTACTTGTCAGTAGAACTGTCTCAGTCTGTCATAGAGAAGATTTCACTCAGTCCCCAATCATATTGTAGATGATAATGGTTTATAATAATGCCGGTTGTAGCATGGAACCAAGTCCTTGTAAGAATCTTAGCACTATTTATATATATACACAACAGATCTTCTGTTGTTGTTAATATCAAACAGCAGTCAGTATGAATACTAGTATCAAGGAAATGATTTTAATAACAATGGAAAAGATATTAATATAAAAGATGATGAAGTGAGTTGTTGCTAGACACTTTCTGTTATTATATGTTGTCTATGCTATTTCACCATCATTCACAAGCTATCAATTATATTACATCAATAATTCAGATCATGATCAATCTTTACAATCAATACATTCTCCCTATACCAAAAATTAAAAGTGCTTTTGTTGTGATGAAGATGCTTATACTGTCAATGATATAATGTTCCATTGTTTACCCTCTTTTTAATGTTCCACTTGCAATCAGATCATTTTCCACTTTTAATGAATGTAAGATCTATAAAATCTTGTAATCTCTTCTACTCTTTATACAATCTTTACCAAATATCTAACACTCTATTTAACTAATATCTCATAATAGAAAACTAAATACAATAAATTATAGTTTTACCATAAATCTTACTCCAGAGAATTTATTGAGGACTGTTTTGTTATTTCTACTTGAATTATTATTACTTTATCACTGCAATAAACATTTTTTTTCAAACTATTTGACAAAATATTTAGTAGGTCATCTTTTGCAGCCAAATGGTCATTTTTGGGATGATATGTTCTGGGGGGGGGCAATTTTGGCTGTTCAAAAGTGGTCCTATAAAGGTCAGTATACTAACGTCAAACGGAAACGCAATATTTATTAGGATGAGTGGATATGTAGGCGATCTAGTCCCTCTCGAGAGAGACTTCAGAGAGTAAGAGTAAGATATTGTTATATATATACTGAATGTGATGTAAATATTATTTTAGTTTCTAGAGCAGTAGAAGATTTCCCTAACAAACCAGAAGACAATGATCATTACTACCTTACAATGGTTGAGAGGTAATTTGAAAATTAGACAACAACATTGTTGAGTGTTGCCAGACCACAGAATATAGTAAGTAGAGTATTTTACATTCATTAGTTCTGTGCATAGAACATACAATCTACTCTTATCATCTATGTAAAAACCAATAAATGTAAAATTCATTAATTTCATTAATGTTTCAGCTAAGAATTTTAATCTGAATGCAGCTGTGGAAATGCTTAGAAATGTAAGTTTTTTAATGTGGAATAGTTTATACAGTAAGAACTAATCTTATATTACTTCCTATCTCTAGCACTTACAATGGAAGACAAGAGGTGGAAGTGATAAGATCTTTGATTGGACACTCCTGAAGTGAGTTAGTAAGTTGAAGATGATCTTAATGTAAATTAGAAATGTAAGTATACATACATATGTACATACATTTATATACATGTTACAGTTTCATCCCAGGCATACCAGCAAGTCATTCCTTCTAGCATTAAAATACATACTCTTTACTTTTCTATATTATGGTTTCATAGTATGGTTATCTCTTTGTAGGGTACTGCAGAAATACTTCCTGGAGGGTTTTTTGGTGAGGACCAGAGAGGGTCATCTGTGTATTATATTTCTTGGTAATATTGATACTAAAGGTATTATAATGATGTTAGTATACATGTCATGGTTGAGGTTTTAGGTTTGTATGGTCTTGTAAGGAAGAAGATATTATCAAATATAAAATATATCATGGTGAACTAACAGATCGTGTGGCAAAAGAATTCTCTGCTAAAGTTGGTTTTCAAAGATTTTTTTTTTAATGTAGACTTTAAAATATATTATCTGGTGTTAGTTCTTAGAAAGGCCACCCATATTGAGAATATAACAGAGTGTTGAATGGAGAATCTCAGCTATCGAAGACAATTTCTACTGGCCTTGTAAGATCCATAGATATAGTATTTAAGTACCTCTTCCTCTCTCTCATCTTCTCTCTCTCATCTCTGCTCTCCTCTCTATCTCTCTCTCTCTCTAGGTATCCAATAGCTAGACGGGTATGTTGTTCTTATTAAAATTTATAATAAATATTTTTTGACATATTAGTTGTTTGCAATATTTGGCAACAATTATCCAGAGAGAACAAAAATCTGCTTACATTATTTAATGGTATGTTGATCACATGATCATCACATACATGTCGTGTGACATCACTACGCCCCACGTGTCTTTCCATTGCTTATAATCTTGTGGAAGCATTTTGTAGAGGAAGATACAAGAAAGAAAATTAGTAGTTTTGGGAGGGATAGACTTGCGACAGTTTTGAAAATATTTAGTACATTCTTCTTCAAGATAATTGGCAGGAGAGAGTTACAGAAGTTACATATCTCCTGATCAGTTACCTCAAGATTATGGTTGGACTCGTTGTGAACCTGATCCTCAATGTACAGCTTATGTAAGTCTGTAATAATTTAAACTATAAAGATACCATCTAATCTGTCTAGTAGATCAAACTGGGGTGGGATGTACCTGAAGATATTATCTAAACAAACTAACAGAGACAAAGATAAGAAGATATGGAACACGTTATTGTGGAGACGTAGAAATCATCACCATCAATTAGAAGTTAATGTTGGAGAAGAAGGATCATTACTTAAGTAAGGATAATTACAGGGTTATCCTCTATAGTCTTTAGTTAGTAATGGGAATACAATAGTTATAATTATGATATGGGTTTGGTGTTTTCTATAAACCAGATACATCTAATGACGACGAGAAGAAGAAATAATGATATGCATCCTGTGGTAACTGAATAGACGGAGATAAAAATATATTAAAATCATTGTGTCTTTTCCATAGGTACCAACAAGAAGAAGAAATTCTCATGTCATTTCCTGAGGAGTGGTCTTTATCATTGTACTATACTGGAACTTGTAAGGGTTATCACAAGATATGTATTTAACTATTAACCCCTTTGTTTTATAGTATGTGTACAATTTGATAATAATATATTGGACAAGATCTAACAGAGGTCATGGTAACTCTATAGAGGTCCTTACCTCCATCAGACTCTCTTCTCACGGACAATGGTTCATTCTGAAGATTTTCTTGATTGTTTGGATGTCTTAACAGAAATTAATGAAGGGGTGTGGTTTTTTAGATCTTGGTTATGGAATTAAAACATACAAGCTTGGATGCCACCAGCATCAGGAAAAAGATTCCCTTAACAAAATTAATGAGAGAGGGTGGGGGTTTTTTAGATCTGTGTATGGAATTAAAACATACAAGCTTGAGCCCCCAACATCAGGAACTGATGTCTTAACAGAAATTAATGAAGAGGGTGTGGTTTTAGTATTCTTGGTATGGAATTAAAAACATACAAAGTTGGAGCCAACCAACATCAGGAAAACGAGAAAGATAATTAATTGGAAATGGCTTATTTAACAAAATGTGTTGTTTACTCATCTGCAATATAATTTATAAATATTTAATGCAAGATCTTTAACGCGATTTAATATTAAAAGTATTCTCAAAATTCTTAAAGTAGAGCAGATGATATTAGAGTACTCTATATAATTATTAATACTTCATTTCTGAAACTGAGTCAATAAAATTAATATAAATTACATTACTAACTAGGAGGTGGTAATAGATGATAACTCGAGTTCCAGCCTCACTTCTAAGATTTGGGACTATGTAGTAATTATTTAACTAAAAACAATCCCAAGATTATGAACTGTGTTATCTGAAACAAGACATTACCCACCCCCCCCCCCCCCCTTAGTCAAACATTTGGGGAACTAAAAATTTATAATAATCAAACAGTGCCAGGAAAAAAATGGATTTTACAACAAAGCTGAGGTAGAACAAAAAAAAAACAAGAATATATATATATATATCTTTTGCAGTAAATAAATATTTTTCCGCGAACTTTTGATAAGCAAGCCGGCAAAACTACTGTTTCAAGCTGAATATATTTTTTTTAAACTAAATTTTTCTACTCGACTAAGAACAAAGCAGACACCAGAAGACCAGAAAAATAAGTAATGTACATGGAGGAGATTTCTAGCGTTATAGGCGTCTTAATCGCCTTGTTTAACGCTCTTCCCTATTAGTAAACTCGCCTGAACGATTAACTATGGGATCAAGGACGTCGGCGATGCAAAACTTTTGGCATTACTGGGAAACTAGATTCCAGAACCAGGAAAAAAGACCCACCTTTTCGAATATGCAGGATCGAATTGCTTGTCAGTCCTTTCCCACTCTCTCAAGCATGCTTGAGAAAGACGGACGCGGGGTTCGTAAATGATCATAGGAGGGAGAAGGAGGAGGCGGGAAGTGTATAGGACGTAGATCGTTATTGTATTTGAGGAGGAGGGAATCTTCAAAGTTTACAAGGCTCTAGACCGGGTATGGGTCGAGGTCTTAAATGTGCACGTTGTGGGGTAGTAAAGAATGGTTGTGATTAGTTTTCCTGCAAAATAAAAGAGAGGTAGTACTTATTTTAACCTTTGTACTCTAGCTGATACATTTTTACATGTACATAACATGTAACTGAACAAGATAAATTATAACGTGTAATGTAATCTTTATACTACGTAAATCTTATGTAATAGAATTAAGTAATCATGGGACTAGAATGCCCACAGACCTTCACCTTTTTTCTGAAATTGTATCTGGGCTGATCACAAAGGATTCTCTCTTTTTACGAAGCAATTGGCCTGTGCCGCCTGGTACCACTTTTTACAAACAAACATAAGCCTGAAGATCAGCAAGAATGAAGACATCAGTTTTAGGTCATTATAACTCTAGGTGCAACTTGACAAGTTCATTACAACCGCTGGGTCATAATGACAATGCTATTATCACATGCCGTTATTCACAAAGGATATTGTATTTTCTTTAAATTGTTTGTATAATAAAACTCAACAACATATAGTAACTAGCCTTTGTTGTTAAACACATTATCTCAAAACTGTATTTGTTATTCATTGCGATAAATCAAAGCATCAAAATAGTATCCAGACAAACGCTAGAAACTTCCATAACAAGTTTCTTTAAATATAATAGGCTCTGTATTAGAATATCACAAGATAGAAACCTAAACTATCTACTATCTGATGCAAGCCAACAATATATTCACGGCTGATAATACAATATCTTCAATGAATGAAGGAAAAGTACTTGCAAGAATGAGTTTGTACTCTGGGGATGTTATGATTGTTAACAAGCAAAGATGGGCATGGCAATAACCTTCGTCCAACCTCTTTACAAATACAATCTCTATATTCTCTCAATCCAATTATAAATACTTAAAGACAGGCTCTTCAGGGGAGAGATACGAGAAATATGAACAATGAGAGTTCAATGGGGGGGGGAAGATTACTTATCAAATGTCGAACACAGGTTAGTGACGAGTTGTAGTATATGATGGACTGAGGGGCGTTGTGAGCATGCTAGGAAGCCGTTAGTACTGTCACTAAGAGGAGAGAGTTGTAAAAAAAGGTTAGCAACTTCGTTAGAATATCCAAACAGGGCCTCCATTTTCTACTAAGACGGTTGTCCGAATGACAGAAAGGTGTCCGTATGTTAAGGGAATGGACGCTATTTCGTCGCCATCAAAACTCGGCCATATGGGTCGAGGAAGGAGACGGAGCAAAATGCGCCCCAGTGCACATGAATCGTGTTATATGGCTGCTAGTAAGGACTGAGAAGAGAGGGAGCTATACTAATAGAAGACGACCGCCACTAGTAATGCCGCGAATAAATGTTACGCTGATGCGCAGTGCGAATTTAGATCAGCTGTTTGCGTTACTTGCGCGGGATTCGATGACGATAATAACATGAGGGACCAAACAGTACTTCTACTTAAACAATCAAATAAAAACTGGTTAAATTAAGTAAAAATACAACATGTTTTTTCATGCTAGTAGAGTTTCAGATTGTAGCAGTCCAAGAAGTTTGTCGGCAAATGTACGGCAGTAATGCTGAGTCTGGTATGTTGGGTAAGAGTGACGCGGGAATCTCAGGATAGTCACCTTCGTGTTCAGGATTAGCACAGCCACCAAGTAGCGTCATAAGTGTTCAATTAATCTTTCTCTGTCATCATGTTTTCACCTACATGCCGTTGAACAAAAGGGTTTTAAATACAGCCTTGTGTCATTAGACAACATTAATTTTACACCATATACATATATATATGTTATATTACATGTAAGAATTATGTTTAGGATTCCAATGTCAATGCGCCCTATCAGTGTGGTTTTAACATTTAAAATGGTAAAACTCCATGACACACCCATTAATAGCAGAAATCCCTTTTCGTTAGACAATGCGTCTAAAAACATTATAGTAATATTTATACGATGGTATAATTTAACGATATTCATAGTTTACCTCTCTCTTGTAGCAAACTGAAAAACAATTTTTGACTCGTCAAACAGGGCCATTTAAACTGTTTGGATGATCTTCTGCCAAGGAATTTGAAGAGGTTCCTAAATACGAAGGAGAAAGACCGAGGACAGGTCCTACTGATTGATGTATACTAAAAGATAACCAAAGAGAAAGAGGTTTGAGTTTTATATTCCCTTATCAATGAAATACGAACCTAGTCCTAGTTGTTTCACATCCATTTTGACAGAAATAACACTACATTTACCTCATGCAATCACATTAACCACTCTCAAATTACACCTAACCAAAACCCATAGAGAATAGAGATGTAATATATCACAGCTAGCAATCACACACACATAACACCTCACCACCAATCCTGTCTTTTGCCAGACATCTATTATATAAAACTCAAATAGAGCTTTTGAAAGATACTAATGTACATTACATTATAGATGTCCTGGATGATATACACACACAGAACACACCTGGACACATTAAACTTAAAGGAAATTACAAATTTATTATACAACAATGTGTACATATACATGATATAAATGGTAAAAAAGACATTAGATTTTAACAGTGTTTGAAACTCACATTTAATAAAACAGCTCAGTCAATAGCGGTCACATACAACCAGTATCAACATATTGACTAACTTGACCTCATTGAGCATATCTTCAAATCTAAAACAAAGACAATATATATGATTGTCACATGATTACACATTAGTGTTGTAATTGTTTAACAATAACTAAAACTAAAAGTATTTTTGTAATGACCAAATCATCATTGGTAACAATAACAAACTATAACTACAATTACCAGCTATTGATTTACAATTGATCAACAAACACTAAAATTGCACAAAAGGAGTTGTGAATTATAGGTATTTCATTTCAACATTTCACACAATGAGATCAGTTAATCATTCAAATGTGTTAACATAAAGAGAAATAGTAATCAATAATAACAAGGATACTTGCATATTTAGCATGTAGTAAAAAATTTATTATCTTTCCTTGGTTTAGTGATTTATAATAACAATAACTAAATACAAATCCATTACTATTACAACATTAATTATAATGTAGTACAGAATACAGACGCATTAGTATTTGATGATCCTAAGCTACTGTCTATTATCACATGGACCATCACGTGACTACAGTGATATGCTTACTCTCTTGTTCTGAGGGATAGTAGCCAATAGCTCTCATTACAAATGGTAATCTGGGTCAATTGGTATAGTAATTGAGATATCTCGTTGGGTTCATAGAATTAGGACCGTTACTATATCACAAAAAAAACAGGTCAAACTGGTTTAAAAAACAGGTTGACTTACTTTCTGATTGTGCATAGTAAAAGAATTTTCTAATTCAGCGAAAAAGGACCCGCTCTACCTCCTCAAATGAGAGAGTAAAATTGGCTCAATCTCGACCACCAAGTTGAGATATAGGCTCAAGAGCACTAGATAATTATAAAACATATAAATATTTATTGAAGTGATAATGTACTGCTTTACTCTGTGTTAATAGACCATTGGTTGACTGTACAGTCTTCATCACCGCTGTGAAAATATACTGCCCATTGGGTGCTACTGCCATATCGCTCACCTATAGATGAATAGACCGGAGATACATGAATTCAAATGGATTACATACCAGTCAAGGATGGGCAGTAAGGACAAGTTGCATTATGAGGATTACCATCATGGGGCAAAAGTAAAAGACCAACCTACATGTAAATGTACCATATAAATGTACATGTAATGTACATGTGTAATGTATAGTTCTTGTTTTTTTTTTGTACTTTATTCAGTTGTAATGTAAGCTAAGTATCGCCTTATTTCGTTCACCACCCACAGAGTAATGTATAGGAGCAGGAAGCACTGACAACCTAAAAAAGGGGACACATTGATGAATAAGTGGTGCTGATAAAGTGGTGTGTGTGTGACCTTTCAAGGGGCTGCCGAAATAGGTCCAACGAGGGTTTTTCGACACATTTTAGTATGAGGCATTATATAGCTTCATTTTGTACTGAATTAAAAGTAATGTGTATTAAGTAAATATTCCTCTATGATGTCAATGATGATAGTCATTTGTCATAGTTATTAGTAGAAAGACTCCTTAGTGCGTTGAGGGATACCAGGTACAGCCGTTTGGACACAGCACTCTGCTCTATTCTATCAACATTTAAAATTGAGATCATCTTCACCAGAATTAACCAGATCATACTCTACCTATAAACAACAATTAAGCACTAATATTTACATTTATTGTACAACTAGATAATACATATATACATACATACATTACATATATTATATATATATACATATCATGTCATACCATGTTCTGGTCTTTCCCTATGATAGCAATCGAGTTTGACCCGAGTCTGGAAACACTCCAAATATCCGAGCTAATATAGTTTGTACTATATTTGGAAACAATATTGTTTCTTAACATTTCTTACATTCATTTGTTTATAATGTGCTTGATGTCTGGCAAAAAATGGCCATATATTGCTGCCATTGTCTTTGGAATACTTACAAATAAAGACACTTACTGTTTATCAAGATCCTAAAAGGAGAGAAAATTGATCACCTTTATCATGAGAGTATTTCAATCATCAAATAAACACTATAGTTTTATTGCAGTCTACATAATACTATGACACACGAGCTATATAATTAGCATTGGGCGTAGTTGTCAAGTCTTCTAGCTACTTGGATGTCACTGAGCTAAAGCAACACTGAGTAGGAGCATTTTGAGAAGGAGACCGCTCTGTTTTGTGCAACTAATATAATTGACACTCAGCTATATTATATAGGTGAAGATTACATTATAATGCACACTAAAGTTACTATAGTAACCATCTTTTACTTACTCTGTGGCCATATAAGATGAGTCATGAAAAAACTCAACTCTGAGTGATGAGTTACGAGCATAGTGAAACAAACTGGGACTACCTCTTGTAGTGTGAAGGCATCAACTATTAATACTTGTCCACTAGGAACCCATACCTTAAAAGGAAGAAAGAATACAATTGATGTCTTTAGAAAACCAAACATTAAAAGAAAGCATATAACTGAAAAAAAATCTAAATGAGTGTTAATAATTTAAGCTGGTTTAGGCCCTTCATGTTCCTTGGGGGTCAAATTAAGACATTTGAATGTGATGTTGGTCTGGAAACTGCCGCAACATCAGAACTTGTTCTAAAAGACACCAAGATACAAATAATATACATAAACACAGTCATTATACATACAATAGAACTGATATAGATGTACATGTATAGTATCATTGGAAGAGTAATAGTCCATCAATCACTAGTGTATCTGATACAGTAGATAATCCATTGAATCTTACTGGTCTGGTAGTCCCATATTTTCAGTCTTACCACTATATAACTACCCACTAGAAAACAAGAGATATTAGGATGAATGGCCCAGAGCAGAGATAACAGCATCATGTTCTTGCATTATGAATCTATAGAGGGGAAATATCATATCTTTGTTGTGACAGATAGTTACGAAAGCAACTCACATCCACTCCATTGCATCAGTAGTTTACCGACAAATATAAGATGTCTTTGTACTAAAAGTGAAGTTCAGGTGTTATGAATGGATCTGCTTCAAGTGTTGATTGCAAAGGGTAGTGCTGAGTTTTCTCTTTCATGATCTGTAAAAATAATAATAATAACGGGTGCAATGTAACAAAGACTCCAGTAATTATAAATGCAGTAAGTAATTTTGATAGCAGGAATATAATATCTACTTTCTGTTACTTTTGATTGATTATATAAACATGTTTTGGGGCATTGGTTTTAAATGATCTTTACTGCTGAAGTTAGTGTAGAATAGATCAAATGAGAGCGATGCAATGGACCAAATTAAAAGTGTCATGCCTGTAAACAGGATTAGAAAATGGAACTGAAACTGGTGGACCTGTTTACGAAAACCAGTTAAGAGTTTGAAATTCGTATCAAAGATTTTCACATGACCAGCACTGTCTCCTGTCATTATGTACCCTAACTTATGATAATTAATAATTAATCTAAAATATAATGTGGATTTACTGGTTAACCTGTTGTAATACGGTAAATAGGAGAATCATGCATTTTCAATTAGACGGACTTGGTTTTTTGATTTCGAGATCGAATTCTTGAAGAGATTTCAGCTCCTCCTATTAAATAGTCCCTTATAAACTTTACATCTACATTCTACCCACGTCCAACCATTTCTTCATCTATCCATTTATCCCCTCCATCCATCCTCTATCCATGTCATCTATCGCACCCTCGTTGATAGAGTCCACTTGTCTCCCATACCACACTGCATCCTTCTGATGTTCTCAGTCAGAGCCCAATGTATCATACCAGGTAAGAAAATAGACTGAGACAAATATCCAACAGGTTTGTTAAAAATCTCTGTCACCTAACTGGTGTCGTCTGAACAGAGAGCCCATTATGTTCTATAAAGATGTTTAAAGTGAAAGAGATGGCAATAATAAGTCTAATATATATATATAATTAATATATATATATATTTTTATATAAATATATACAATTGTAGACGATATTTATATATCGTATCTGTGACATTTATCATACAAAAGGAGATCATCATTATTGTAGTTAATATCTGTGCCTTACTTTCACAGAGTATAATATAATAATGGTTTAATGTATCAAATAATATCTTATCATTATATATTATTAATACTTTAAATATTTGTCATTTAAAAATGTTCATTTGTTCATCCTTTCATTATAATACTCACTTATATTTATATAATCTCTTCTTTAAATGAGTGTAGTAAAATAGTATTAATATAATACATTCAATATACATTTAATAAAATGGCTTGATTTTTCTAACGTACCCAGTTATAAAATATGACTTGAGCATCACTGTTTGATACCCATAGAAAAAAAGAATCATCTCATGACTGAATGTTATAAAAGTCTACAAAAAAATATTATTTGATGATTCTTTAAATAGACATGTTTTTACTTGTGTTCCATAGTCGCACTTAATGTTACTGATTGTAGGGGTGTGTCTCTCCCATTGGTCCAGTCCCATATGCTCATCAACGTGAGGTATTCCATAACTCAAGGTAGCTATATAACGGGCATCTTGACTTAAATGCCACCGCCCACTGTTCCTTGACCTAGACCTTTGTATATAAGTGTGAACATGAAACCTAAAATTTAAGGAAGTCTTAATGGATAGATGAATGAAAATCACTGTAGACGTATATATGAATGGATGGATAGATTGTGAACCGTTCATTTTAAGTCACCCAAAAAGGAGGCCCATACAATCACTGTAATGTGATCCTGACCAATATCGGCAGTTACCACACCATCGATTCTATCTCCCTCACTGACAGTACATGATATAGGATTACCCCCTGTAATTTAATACATGATTACATGTAATTAGATAACATTACATTAATTAATTTAACATGTACCTCTACTTACATGTTCCTTGTAGTAGATATTGTCGATGTTCATTGCAGTCATATACTATTCCAGTGTGACTACTTGCATAGAAGATCATCTACACATGATTATATCACATGACATAATTGAAATTATCATGTGTTGTCATGTGGATTATTTTATGTACACACACCTTTTTTATCATCAAAGAGATGATTGTGAACTGGTAGGAGGCATTAAACCCATATGACCAAACAAGAATTCTCTAATATAAAAGAAAAAAATAAAAAAAATATCTATATGTCATCCATTAACTCCATCTATTTTGTATATCACTCATACTTACAATGGTTGAGGTGTACTTGTCTTTGTCAAATATTTCTCCAGGTTTAGCAGTGTTAACAACGATACCTCTTCTAATAGATGGATACCTGATTTCAGTATTCCAAAACCTGAGGCCATTCTTCAGATCCCTTCTCTTGTGAACTTCAGTCTTCATTTGATTGAGATGTATCTTCAATAAGCCTTCTCTTCCTAGAGGTGCTTTCTTTGTAATTGTATTCTCATTTATTAGATTTTAGTTCACACATGAAGATTTTCCACTGATGTGATCGCCTTGGAGGTGTTTCTGTTCCCAGTGAGGTGATTGCTGCTAGGATTTTAGTCTCCACTGATGTGGAGCTTCTGATGATTTTTCAGTCTCCACTGATGTGATCTTCTGAGGAAATGGTTCACCTCCACGCATGTGAATCTCTCTGAGGATTCTGTTTTCCCACTGAGTTTGATCTTTTTTCCTTGAGGACGTTCAAGTCCTCCACTGATGTGATCTCCTGAGAACACTTCAGTTTCCTCTGATGTTATCTTCTGAGGATGTTCAGTCCTCCACTGATGGTGATCTTCTGAGGATGTTCAGTCTCCATTGATGTGAGCTCGTTATTACTTTCAGTTTGCCTTGGATGGATCTTCTAGAGATGTTCATCCTCATTGATGTGATCTCTTGGAGGATGTGTCTTTCTCCATTGATGTGATCTCTTCAGGATTTTTAGAGTTAGCTTGGACTTCAGATCTGCTGCGGCTATCCTGGTCCTTCCTTCCATTTTTCTTCCCTGCAGTATTGAAGTAATTTGCCTTTCTTTTGTGTTTTGTCCTCTACTTTCTGAGGTTCCTTCCTAGAGGGCTTCTTTCTAATTCACCTTTTTTATGTCACAGATTCTTTATCTTTTAAGTATGTTTGCGTTCTCTTCTTCCTCTCGTGGAGATGTCTCATCTACGATTTTTTGTTCCTTGGAGAATTAGTTTGTTTCATGCTTGTAAATTTTTCAGATTCATTTTCTTCTAGTGGCTTTTGCTGGACCAAATTGATTTCTTTAGCTGCTTGTCCCTCCATTTTGATTTATCAGTTGTCATAGTAACTTGTATATTTCTAATTAAACGTCTAAGGTAGTGTTTGATATTGTAAAAATTAAATTTGGTCCCATTTTCTTCTTTAGCGAGATGTCGAGCCAACAGAGTGTGACTCTTCCTCAGAATTCTCCTACCAGACCTGTTCATTAGGCGAAATTTGGAAAGCTTAGCGGACAAAGAAGAAGAATTTGCTGCTTTCTTCAGTCAATTAACAACTATCTGAAGTAAGAATACGACAGTAAGAATGATAATAGTAAAACCAACTTGATTCAATTATCCTTATCAATAACTCACCGTGATAGTACAAGTCTGTTTTTGTGTGTTTATAGAATAACATTTTGTATTACTATTATGGATAGCTTTGCCCAGCAACAGGGTTTGTTTTCAATAATACTATAAAAAAAAAGCGCATGCACATCTCAAATCGCCACAAGAAAGGACATATTTTAATTGAGAAATTAAACTAGATCCTAACCAATTGGACTTGAAATTTATTACTTTAAACATTGCTATGACATTCTTTGTTTGGGACTTGAATCATTTTGTAACCCTTTAACTTAGTTAACCACAGTTTATATCCTCTTGACAAGATAAGTTAGCATTCCCTTAAAAAATGACAACCCGTTTCATTATGAGGATGTGGTCCTTAGATTTAAAGGTTGTTCAATCGAAAGAATAATCTTTCATTCCACCCCCTTTAGTCCCCCACTTCATTAATTACATGTCATAATCACCCACCCACTTCAGAATGTCCTTAATATCACTCCACACCTACTTCATTAATGTACCTACCAACTATTAATGTACCTGTACTTTTCATTCCACGGCCACTTTATTTATGTACATGTAATTTCACTCCACCCCCTTTATTAATGTAGCATTTAACATCACTCCACCAACTATTATGGTACATGTCCTTTTACTCCACCCACTTTTTAATGTACATGTAAGTATGTTTTGTTTATAGATTTTGGAGATACATCGATAACGTTATAAAATTAATAATGTAAACAGACCCACTTTCAATAGAAAACACTGAACGCAAACCCTTTATATAGCTACAAACCTAAACCTAACTGATACCTTGTTTGATTGCAGCAGAACTGAAAGAAACTTACAACAAAAATATTGGATTATTTTAAGTTAAGTATTATAATTAATAAGAAATGATTTGTTTTGGGATTATTCACCTGTAATTATTGTCTAGAACATTGTCATCATCAAAAGATCAAACCCTCTGTCCCTCAGAGATCTTCAGAAACACCCGAAAACATCAGAGACAGAGACTGAGGTAAGAAATGATGAATAGATGGATGCTTGAAAGGATAAATGGATGAACATATTATTTGATTGGATGCATGAAAGGATAAATGATTGATAGCTAATGTATTGTAATATGTAGTGATTTATCTGAAGACCTATAGTTCTGGTACTGAAAATCTTACGATCAGATGGAATTCATAATGCAAATATCTTGCAGATCGAATCAATTACTGGTCTAGGAAAGTTAAAGTTGAAAAAATTGGTAGGGATTCTGAACACGCCTTTACCATATCCTGGTGAACCGGTCCCACAACCATTGCATTCCATGACCCGCTGGATCTACTCCAACTACCATATCCGACCTCCCTCCAGCTCGATCACTATTCCTGTATCTAATCCACCAAACCCTCTCTAGTACTGGTCCACTACAGCACCCCCACATTCATCAATGACAGCCTCAATGCATCATACCAATCCTAGCCTTGTACAATTCAAGGCCACTCCCACCTGTACCAGCACCAAGGCATGCCTTATCCTTCAAATTCAATCTACACAAAACTCCGCAACCCTAGCATGAACTCCACAGCAGTATCCTCCTAATCCTGGAGTTTAGCTATCAACAATCAACGCTATCCACAACCTAGTTATTCCTCAGCAATCTTATCGAGGTCCACCTCCTGTGGGACCAACCTACTCAATCGTAATCGTTACCCTCTCAACCAGCTCCACCTTCTCATTATCCAGCTCAATATCGTGGTTTACTCCCCCCCACTTTAATATTGTGTGTTGTAGAGCTTATTTATTAATTGTAAATTAACTGTCCTTAGTCCTGCTGTTTGTTTGTCATATGTTTTACATGTCTGATTATGAAAAATTATTTAAATTATTTATTGCCGTACGACCTGTTTAGTACCAAACTTCATAATGCTAGCTCTTCCAGCATCACTATAACCTAGGACAATTATTATACTACCTGTGATTAATATAAAATGTTTCTAAGCAAATGGGGCTAGTAAAGGAATTGGTGGAAATATTTTATATAGC
>NW_024534203.1:0-24275 GCF_016097555.1 Gigantopelta aegis
CCCCATTTCGGGGAAAGGAAATGTGGTCTAGATTTAATCAATAATCTGTCTTAAGAATTCAGGAGTTTAATATCAACTTGAAGCATGACTGAATCACGAAAAATCATTAAGTCCAATGTTGTAGTGTTTCCTGATGATGGATACTGATAATGAATCAAAGCAAATGATTTAATAGAGAGTGCTTCGAAAGAGGTTTAAAGATTCAGATACATAAGTACAAGATAATATCAGAGAGATAGTGATACATCCTATTAGAAGAGAATAATGTAATTAATATACAATTATCATATATAGAAATGGTTGACTAATGAGATCTTAAAAAAATTGAACCTTATTTGAAAGTGTTCTCGGGAAGTAACAGCAGGATTATTAGAACTAATCAACACAAAAAGTTTCTTATTTCGTGTCTGCTATCTTGATTTATAATAATGTCTGTAAAAACCTGATTTGTCCTGGACGTAATATAAATATTTGTGGGTGTTTGGTCAGTCATTGGCTATGAAGGAGATGGTGCGTAAGAGGGAAGAGGAGAGAGGATTAGTATATGTGCACAAGAAAGACTACTTTACTACAGCTTTATACTAAATCAGTGAATTTAATACTCTAGGACTAAAGTATTTATAGTTCATACCTATTCAGTGCCTGTAGTATAACGCACTACTGGAGCACATACAGTAATTAACCCAGCACTTTCAAAACAGTGGCATTGTCTCTCCAATTAATATTAATGGTGGAGAGCTGTCAATATTATATAGATATATATTATACATATACCATTATATATAATTATTAAGAATATACCTAAGGCTCTTCTTTCCCAATGTCCATAATAGCATTGCAGAAACAATCCAGCAATACCAAAATGACAAAAGGCTCTGTTCATGATGACTGGGAGTACTAAGGACAGATATATATGTTATAAGGATTTATGTAAGACTTACTGCCATTGTGGGTAGGGCTATATTGTTATATTTATTTAAGTTACGAACGTGTTATTAAAATGATCTCATGTTAATAGTCCTTGCATATATTAGATCACTGACTAAATAAAAACACTACTCTCCATGTTATGTACTATGTTAAGCTAATAGGAACAATTATATAAACAGTAGTAGTATTGTGTATTATTCTAAAGTCCTTTATCACTGATGTAGAGGTCATGAGTTTAGAATATCGTAACTAGAATTGAAGAACGAACAATAATTACTATAAGATCAATAGTAGTTTGATTTTGTTGTTTTTATATCCCACAATCATATAACTAACATCTGTAATTATGGGGTTACTAGCTAGTGTCACAGATCTATAGTCATTGCTCTGTAATAGTTCTCAATCAGCGTTAGTTTAGTTGGAACATAACTGTATTTAATGTCTCACCAACAAACCTGTATTAACGTTTATACTAAAAAAAACCAATTAACCTAAGGTCCATTCGCGTTCACCTGGCACTGGTGTCGTTATAACTTCCTTATTATTCGTCAGATTTCAAAATTTCAAAGTCATGTCGTCTTCTGACTATCATCCCGGTTCTTTTGACGTCATTTTTATATGATAGGGACCACAAGACACAGATTTGTTGTACTTTCCATAAGAAAGTATGGGAGATGCCATGACCACGAGGAATGCGATCTCGTGATTCGTAATCAATAAAATGGCTGCCGTTTGAATCAGAAATTCATTCTACTGTAAACTTTAATTATAGTTATAAGTAAACTACTATACTACTGTAGTTAATAAATTTATTCACAAGAAAAGGAACAATCAACTCTATACACGCGGACACGTGGGCTTTTGCTTTTCATGTGAGTTATACAACAAGTATTTAATTTATGATCTGTGGTATGCGTTACTGTAAACCAATTTCGGTGAGGGGCAGCGAATGTTACGTAGTAAAAAAATTAACTAATTAAATGTGTAACGCATTACTTAGATTTCAAAGGTGTAGAACAAACAGACTATAGTTTCATATAGCTGTATGAAACATTAAATTCTATTTATCAGACAATATGCATGCACACTAATGTTTTAAAGATATATATACCTGGTAGTATTTTTATGTATAATGGAGTCGTATTTACTTAAAGGTAGATGTGGAAGAGTAGTGTTAGTTCAACAGCAGTAATAAACATAAGTTATGACCATAATACATAATTTATTAAACATCACAGAAGTCATTGCTTGAAAGTTTTTATATTATTATTGTTCTTGTTATATAATGTCTAACTACGACAGTTATGTAGACAATGAAATTTTAATAGTACATAATATACTATTACTATTGTAATCATCATTAAGCTAATGAACTAGTTTGTATGTAATAACTTAATGATAAACTTATTGTCACCGTCTTAGTTAATACACAAGAACAAGAAGTTAAACCATATACATGTGTACACTGTACACAAATAGGTGATTTTCAACTAATACAGGTTGTGTTTTAGGAAGATGTTTTTGCTGCAAAAAAGTAAACTTAACACTGTTTTGATACTAATGTAATATGAAATTGACTGTTATGTAGGTTAAGGTTGGACAATAATTTTTTAAGAACGAGTTATTAATTACTTAGAAAAATAAAGATGCTATTGTTCTGGATTTATATTTCACTTCACCCTAAACTATAAAAGCTATATTGGTTAATTAACCCATCAGTTTTTACAGTAAGCAAGATATATATATTATTAATTAATATATATGATTATACAGAAAAAATCATTATTTATATCTCATGTTGATATTAACTTTCAATCAACCTTAATATATTTTGATTAGCCACCAATATAAATACTTGTTAAAAACCAATGTTGTATTATGAATATAGTATTATATACTTTATTAACTGTTCTAACAGGTGAATCCAGATAATGTAATAGCTTTTGTGAGCTTTGTAGAAATGGTGGTCATCAATTAAAAAGTAGTTTCCCAGCAGTTGAAAAAACCTGGTACTAATAGTTTGTAAATATGCAGCTGGTATATTGGATCTGGAGCATTCAACTGATAGTGTTTCATAAGCTAATGGCTATGATTAACTTTATATAATGTTACATATAGTTATTATCTATAACTTTTCTAGTTGATTACTTTCTCAAAACAAGATCAGTTTATTGCCCTTCATTCACACTGAACTCTATACTTTAATAATAAACAAGGTTCTAGAATCTAGACAACTTGATTATGTTGCAATTCTAATAATAATATTGGATGTCAGTCTTGTGCTTTTGGATATTGCAATCAATAGCTACACAATCTAATTGTGTAAATCACAAGGGCGCTGCAATTCACTAAGAACATGCTACTTACTACTACCCTATGTCCTTTTTTGGAATTCATTTGTTAAGTAAACACAAACTATAGAGTTCTATTAATCAAGCTGACAGCCGCCCAGTGTGATATTGTTCCTCTTATCAATGTAGTTTTTAATGGATGTGTGATAAGTGA
The DNA here is from genome assembly GCF_016097555.1 of Gigantopelta aegis. Taxonomy (NCBI): domain Eukaryota; kingdom Metazoa; phylum Mollusca; class Gastropoda; order Neomphalida; family Peltospiridae; genus Gigantopelta; species Gigantopelta aegis. The sequence continues at coordinate 3,436 of NW_024534203.1, forward strand.
CTAGTCCAAAATTAAAAAACACCAATCTATGTTTTAACAATGGGCATGTACTCATTTTGATCCCCCCCATGATTTTAATCTCAATACAAAATCCTGGTTTTCTATTGGGTCCAATGTTTCCATTGTAATTATTTCAGTATAAAAGTTTACTATAATTTAGCCAAAATTATAAAATATTCTCAAATTCCAGCATCATTTTATTAACTAGCTATGTTTGCTGTATAATTTTAACATAGGATTGCCTGTTAAAAAATGTGTCAGGAAAGCACAATATTATTGAGGACATAAAATGTGTACAAATCATATTATGAGACCATTCAAAACAGTAAACATTGTTGGTATATACATAGTTTTGAAAGCTGTTTAACTTTGCTAATCTATATTTACTTCTGACCTGGGATTCTAATTGCCTTATATTGGTACTTACTGAACTTATGCATTGTTTTCCTTAATTTTTTTAATATAATCAATTTAAACATATTAACTTTATATATCAGCAAAGTCTTTATGAGATATTTATAAGGGAGGGCAAAAATGACCCCTAAACAATCACAACTGCAGTCAATAGAACTTCTCTTCCTTCTTCTTTCTTTCTTAATTCTCTATAAATGAGAGTCCACTTTACTAGCTAGAACAGAAGTTATTAATTAATTAAGACGGTACGACAACGAAACTTGTGCTGAAATGGAAAAGCCAAGTTACAGATCGAAATTTAAAATCAAAGAATCCAAATAGAGCCTCCATCAAGTGGGCATATGACATAATTTACTGACGAGACTGTAGGATTTATTTGGATATAGATCATCGGAGCCACTTAGTCTCTGATTGGTTGAAGTAAATTGTAATACTTGAGGGAAACCGTCTCTTGAACAATTCCATAGCTTCTGCCATCTCTTTGGTCTTTGTAGCAATACAGTAGAATAATATATGTGATATTAAGTGATTATGAGGGTTTGTGCTTGAGTGTATGACTATATTTGATGATTAAGCCAGTATAATCACAAGACCCTAATAGTAGATATCATGGGAAGATAAATATTGATAAATGGACTATGTGCTGTACTAGAACTATCTCGAATGTTAAGAGTGACATATTAAAGACTATGGCCCACTTGCTATACAAGTAATAGTAACACTATATATAACAGTATTGTTGTATTATCAAGGTCCATTATAACTATGTAGGTCATTAGTTGAGAAATGTCATGTATAACACAAAACACTATGTAAGTTGCATTAGTAGTTTTCTTTATAATCCAATGATCATATCAACCCTGTAACTGAAACCTACGATGTTAGGGTTAATATCGCTATTGGTCATAGCTGTAATATTAAATGTTCTTAGAATATGTTCAAAACTTAGAGGGTGTTCTAAACATTGTGTACACAAAACAACCTGTATTACTAACCAATTAACCTAGCATCAAATTAGCTTGTTAATGGAGGAATTATATTCAAGGCAATTAATCAGTTCTAAATAATTTTTTTATTTAATTTTGGTGTGATGATGGGTAAAAGTGTATATTGTCAACAACTTAAAACTGACCAAGTCCCCCGAAATCTGCTCCAAATATATTAATATTGTTTTACATTTTGTCTGATAAATAATGAAAATAATGTTTGACAATGGCAACTAGTAAAATTGTTATTACTAATAGTTGTAAGTAAAGACCAATTCACTCCTATCAAAATTTATTTCTAGTTTTTCTAAACAAAACGTCTATTACATAAGTTATTTCTAACTAATGTTAAAACAAAATTAAAGCTATTCTACAACAGCCTACTCTATTAATGATCTTCAAATATAAATAATGCCCACTAGTCAGTATAGTTGCTTAACCAGTTTTCTTCATCAGTTGACTTCGTTTGCTTATTCAGACAACGATTTAGCAAGAGATGTCTCAGCAAGTACTTCATTTACATTAATTAATCTACCTCTGTTAATATTTCCATAGCTATTACAATAGGAGGATCGATCTTTTCTTTCCAAAATTGTCTCATTTCAAAATCTCCTTTGTCCTATCAAATCGAATGTTTTTCTGATGTCAAATCTTTATGACCAAAAATGCTTGACTCTTTAGTATAAGAGACATCTCTTTAGTACGAGAGTGTCTCAGCAAGTACTTCATTTACTTTAATTTCTTTCCTCTGTGTTATATTTCCATAGCTATTACAAATAGGAGGGGATCATCTTTCAATTTCTTCAAATTGATTTTCAATCTCTTTGTCCTTATCAATCCGAACAGGTTTTTTCTGATGTCACCCTCTTATTAATGACACAAAAATGGTTGACTCTGTTAGTAAGAGACATCCAATTAGTAGTAGAATGTCTCAGACAAGTACTTCATTTACATTAACTTTCTTCCTCTGTGTTATATATTTGCCATAGCTATTACAATAGGAGGATCGATCTTTTTCTCTTCAATTGATTTTTCAATCTCTTTGTTCCTTATCAATCGAATGTTTTTCTGATGTCAAATCTTTTGACCAAAAATGCTTGACCTTTTGTAATATCCGCTAAACTTATTTGTTTCTCCAGCTTCTCCTTGGCTTGAATTGTTTGTTGGATGCTTCGGGAAGTGTTGATGAAGAAAATTACTGACGTGTTTTTCCTGTCATACCAAAGAAACATTTTTTTTCCAACTATTTCTCACATCTATTACAAGTAGACATTGCAATGATGAAAATTAATAGCCATGGAAGGCAGTGATGATTTACAAATAAATGTGCAGCAAAACATGGTCTCGTACTGTCTATTGTATGAATATCTTGAGTGGCTAAACAGGTCCATTCCCCCCATCCCCAGACCAAACAAAAACAGGACAATATTATTGCAAATAAAGGAGTTGTTGATAAAAGAATGATATATTATTGTCCTTTTTTTGGGTCTCACAGTTGGAAAAAGATGTTTTTTTTTTTTCGAACAAAGTGAGATAATAATGATACTGAAGAGGACCCAATTGAACAATAGATGATGAGAAATGGGACTACCATACCCAATATAGTATGGGACATTAAAAGCTCGACAACTGCAAAAATATAATGGGTGTCAACACTATATACATAATTAACACTCATATTAATTTACTTACAAATGATCACTCAAGTAGTTTTTGTAATTTGGAGCAAAACAGAACAACACAATAAAAAATGGAGTAAACTAAACATAAGAGATGGTATTACATATATAGTCCTCTCCAATCAATATTGAATGACACTAACCCCATGATAAAACAGTAGCTTTCAAAACAAAATGTTTGAATTTTCCCACCAAGAACAATTACTAAATTCACATACAAATGGATAGCTTCAGCAGCATTACCATAAATGTTACAAGAAAGAAATACTGCAACATGGCACCCCACAACAGCACAGAGACCTGGAAAAAAAAAAAAAAAAAAAATTCGGCTGTGAATGGGCAATGATGAATGTGATATACAGACCCATCAAAGCAAAGCACAAATTTAGAAGTAGTTGACCATGGTCAGAAGAACGTAGTTTCCTGCAACCAGTTAAAAATAGAAGTAAATGTTTTGAGACTTAAATAATTCTTACTGGACAGAAAGATAGGAGGGTAACAGTAATAATTAGACAAAAAAAGAGAGACAACAACACCCAATATAAGTCATAGAATCTAAAAAGAGAGTCAGCCCTGTTGTCTCAGTTGGTCGAACATTAGGAGACACATCCTAAAAAATGTCAAACAATCTTTTTCGTTATATACTTTTATTACATCCTTACTAATAATATAGAGCAAAGCTAGTGAGATGATTACATTCACATATCACCTCTGTACTATTACTACTGGTTACATGACACCCATCACTTGACCAATCTCCTATCCATCTATATATATGGAAAATAATTCTAAACATTTTCTGCCAAAAAATTTTATGATCAAATAGATGATATCATTTTCTAATTATCCACTTAATTTAAATTTCATACATTATGGCACATATATATATATGTGATATTGAACTTACAATCCAATGACTGACCTCCAGAATGTACCATTGTGGAAATGAGCCATTTGAATTCTATGAAGTATATAATTAATTGGAAATACAGACCCTACCACTTACTGGATTGATTAAAAATCTGAGATTTACAGGAGGATTCAAGTCCTATTATAGCTTTCTCCCCTACAACAGAAGCTGATAAGATGAGACTTCCAACCTCCAGAAAGTCTGACTTCCCCTTAAAATAAAGAGTCAGATTTATAAAAACTGAATAAAGTTATTCTAGTGCTATTAATCGTGGTTGGAATACCATTAATAAGTTATTTTGGTAGACTGATAGCTGCAGTCGATTGTTGACTTGCTGTCCCAAATGTCAAGTCATGGGATTAAGACTTTGATTTGGAAAATGATAGATCTCCAAAATCAACACAAAATGTTAGCCCCAAACGTTAAATTCTTCCACTTTTACTTTCTTGCACAAGCTAAAGCAAATGATTTTCTGGGCAACAACGACAGGTTTCAGACAATTTTGGTTATAGGTAGCTTCGCACAACTAACTCTATCGGCTTCCAAAATCCTATTATAACTTCGTATTTCATTGATTTTTGTAAAAGTATCAATCTAACTTTGCTGATGTGGTGAACTTTTCTTGGACTTTCTTGTAAACCGTTTTTGCTGACATCTAAAATGTTGTCAACTATTTCCAAAATATCGTAGTTAATATAAAAAAATAATAGAAAGTGCATGGATTATATGATACAACAACTACTTACTGTAAGATTCTGTGATACATCTTTCAATAGCAGTCAACAGTACACTCACACTAGCAGCTACTTCAGTAGAACCTAATGCATTACTATCTCGTGGAAGCTTCTCAAGTTGCACCATTTTTTCTGCTACTGGGAGCTATATACAGACTTTTAAAAAATAATATGCATGCATGTGTAATATTTAATATTAAAACAAACATACACTTTTAGCCAGCATATTTCTCGAGCTAAGTCACTAAAATCACAAGCTGCTACATTTTTCTTCAGCCCACTTAGCACGATAATAAAGTCTCCTCCACAGTATCGAGTGCGGCTTGAAGCAATAATCCTTCTTCTACTGAGTTACCACAAGGACAGTTAAGTGTGGCTAGTCTCCAATATTGGATTCTGGCCAATAAATAGTGATATAAGATCTTGTCTACCAGAGTGTGATGGTATAACTGTTTTAGTAGGAGGACAGCCATTTGTCAAAAGTTGAGACAAACTAACAAATTCTAATTGAATTATTATCTTACCAAATCTATTAACTTTCAAACAATTGAAATAGTGACACCAAACTGTTTTGCCAAGTTTATACATATGTTGTTGTAAAAACCTTCTTCAGTTTGATTAGTAGCTCCATTTTTTGTTTAGAATAGTAATAACAATAGGAATAGTATAGAGTCTTGCAGTTGTAACTAAATACCAAGAGAAATAAATGTAAATAGTGGCAAACTTATTATTCACTTTAATGTATTAAGAATTTGAAGGTGAAAAATTGAAGTATTAGATATATTGGTTAAAGCGGCTACGCGAGAGATAATTATTACTCTAAAACAAAATACCACAAACTAAAACATATCATAACAATAAAAACAGCACATTTGAACAAGATTAGGGACTTTCTCAGACACAGTTTGAATTAATTGATTCATTAAAAATATCTGACAGCTGAATCTGGGCTTCATAAATTGAACAATATTCAACTTGCAATAATCATAATGTGAAAATATACACAAAAGTACCTGCAATATTTAATAGCACTCTTGAAGACATCACAGAGGATGAATGTTCCATTGTTCACCCATTAAACTTTTAGCTTCACAGTGATAAAATACCTCGATCATGTCAAATCCCCAATTCAGGAAACAGCAAGACAGAGACATCAGTTTGTCATTGACAATTAACACGATCATCTTTTACCAAATAATTTTTAGGAATAGGAGAACCAGTAGGCTTTGCAATGTAAGGTTAGTAGTGGAGGGAGATTTACAGAAGTATTTTTAGGAGATTGTGCAAATTGGGGTGATACAAAACCATCAACAACTATAATGAAAAATCAAAGGCAAAAAACATTCTTTACTAAAGTCACAAACCTTGATCACAATTGATACCTGAGTACCCATTATACAACAATCACATACATATCCACTTTTAAAACTAGGACACATACCACGTTCCCACCACATGGAAAGCTCAAACATAATTGGTAGGTGGTCCTGAAAAAAATATCCTTAGATAAAAATTTAATCACAGAAAATCAACTTACGCTCTATTACTTGTAATGAAATGGTGTCATCAATATATCCATCATCACCTTCATAACAGTGCTTGCTCGGCATGAATAACTGCATTATCCTTTCTATTTAAATCGGTAATTGTTAGAATACTTGTACGTCATAATACACCAAGAATAGAGTGCAAACCGAAAACCATTAGATTCTGATGAAGTAATGTCTACTCTGTTTGTCTTCAATAAAAAGTCGGCCACTTTTTCATCCATACAATATTAGGTTGTGGAACACCATCAGCTAGTACAGTTGAACTTCACATTTGTCCTCTTTCTTTTGTTTACAGATCCTCCTGTATAATTGTTTTGTAAAGTAAGCCTTAAAACTATATAAACATTGTATGAGAGATATAGTTTTAATTAAAATCAAGACTTACCAAACACATTCACCGTGACTGTTGCTGCATCAGAGCCCAGCTTCATTTTCTCGCAGACAAATCTTGTACATACCTCTATCACTCAACTGAACATTACGTATAGTAGAGTCAAAGAGATCATGTGAAGTAGATTAATAATGAATTTGAACACATTAGAACCTAATGACTTGAATAGCCTTTAATTTTGTTGATTTTCACTCTTGAAAAATCTTAGTGATGGTAAATCCAATAGTTATAGATTCTTATAAAATCCAGTGACTTCATTTAAAACTGGTTGTACAATAGGTGTGTGCTATATGAAAGAAAAGTTAAAATGAATCCAAAAGAATGTTGTTAAAACTGTTTAAATTAGTTAACTGTGACTTAAAATAAGGCTAAAACTCACCACTATTATCAATAACGAATTATGTTACTATTAAGGTTTTACTCAAAGCTTACTTGAATTTAATTGAATTACAAGCAATTATTAATTAAATATAATAAGGAATCAACGCTTAAAGATGACATGTATTACCTAAATACATTTAAATCTTAACAATTACATTCTAATTATTTGTAAAATATAAATAATTGACTCATCCTATTGATAAGACAATGTAATCACATTACTACTATGGGAAATAGTTGACTTACTAATTTCATCTACAATTGTCACCATACTCTGACAAGTGTTTTGGTTGAAATTGTAACAGCAAAATCGTTAGAACGTTAAATCAACACGAAAGTTTTCATTTGATTCTTGTAAGTTATCTTGAATGATGGCTAATGCTTACACACACTTTGTTTTTCATCCCTGATTTAATATAACTGTTTGCAGTTTTTGGGTTAAAAGTCATTGTCTAGTGAAAACAAAGAAGAAAGAGAGAGGAAAGAAAGAGTAAAAAGGCATTAAGTTAGTTCACTTACTGCTTGAAACTAAGAGGAGAATTCCTTTGCATTGTTAGTACTCTAGGAGTAAGGTGTGATAGAAAGAGGTAATAATGTCATTGTAGTTCCAGTTAGTCTAGCACAGACTCTGGCTGACCATGTGTCTCAGGTACAAACTACATTTTGTGATATTTTTGAGGAGTCCTGTAGACAAGGAAACAAAAGAATCTTAAATCTAGACATTAAAGTTTAAATTGTTATTTATATATGTCATTGTCCTTTATAACCATACTGTCATGTCAGAATCTTGACAGTTTGTAGTTGGAAATGTTCCTGTAGACTAATATCAGTTCCATTCAGCTTTTAAATTTATATTAAATCCTTCAGTAATTCATGGACATTGTCGTCCATCAACTGAACATTAAAACCAGCCTTTGTTTTGATTGTGCAGTACAACTGACAATAGTTGTGTACAGACCACTATATCATCTCTCTCCTATAAATAAAAATAACAAAGGCACATACCTTCTCTATGTATGTAAATTTAAAAATGTACCTTCTGCTGAATCTAAACCTGGTGCTGAATTCATTGTTGACAATGGAATTATAACAGTCTTAGCTGGTATATCGTGACAATAGAACACAAATAGACAAATTTTGACTTTCATTGCCTGTATACATTATTGAATTCAAAATCTGGCAGAACGTGCTAAGAAAGACAAAAAAAGAGTCATAAGTGAGGATATATATCTTATGACTCATATATCAACTAGCTTAGCTTATTCAAAGTAGATTTATCTATAATAAAATTATTATTTCAATTTTGTTGTGATTTACAAAAAGCAATATAAATTACTTTGTAGACAAGATAAATATACTTGTAGATGATATTCGTATTACCAAATACATTACCAATATTAATGATTACTTTAAAAATATATATGTTATAAAAATTAAACAATAATAAATTGGTAACAAGCTTAAAACCATACAAGCAAGTTTTTTTATTGTTGCCAAAGACACACATTTATTGCTTCCAATCATTATCTGTTATTACAAGCTAGTTGATGATGGTGCACCCACACAAAGACCAGAATGACTAGTATTAATAGTCAAACGTAGACCTTCCCTAAGTCATCAAAATATCCATCATCTATATAAGTGATTACACAAACACTCTGTTTCATTATTTGTTTTAAATGCCACTTGTTTATCAGTCCAGTAATATCTTGGCTATAGTGAAATAAATAGGAAAATGTTTCAAATTATGGTTCAATTTCATCACGTTCAAGTCTTAAATATAGTCATACATGGACATGCTTTGCTACATATAACAATATTATGGCAAAACTAAATACAAGATATTAGTTACATACCTTCAGTTGCATCAAATCCAATTACTGGTCCTTGATTCAAAGTAATATTGGTGGGTCTGGCAATAGGATTTGATAAGACTGTAAACAATTCTTGATGATGCTCCTTCGATTCTGGATATTGTGTAGCATGAAATGAACAGAAAGACACTAGAAAAATGATCAGAATTCTGAGCATGCTCAACATAAGGGAGACTGTCATTATCCTGAATAACAAAAAAGCAGTGTTAATTAAAGCCAACTGTATGCCTGGTGTTGTAATGAATTAACACAACATAAAGCAACTTTCAATTTCCTTCCAAAGACTAAATTGTCATCTTCAATTGAAAAATTATAACAAAACCATTTCACTTTATGAGAAAAATTAATGTCCATTGGTCAGCAGGGAAGTCATCAGGTACTATATTTTGTTATATAATGAATGGGAAGTTAATTTTGTGAGGTCTAACCTATATCACCTCCTGGTATCATCAATGGTTTGTAACATTAATTGGTAGTCTTTGTTTGTGACAACCACTTCTGGTAGCACAAAATTTCAGCTGATCCACCTTCTACCACAGTAGTATTTCTTGAGGCAATAGCAATGCCTAAATAGACACACTATGTACAAAAGAGTTTTGTTTATTGTTTTAATATGAATGATTGCTAAAAACTTACCGTCCTCATCTGATTTAATGATTTGTACTATTGCACGTGGTTTAGAGAGCAAGACACGATTACTCCAAACCTTACCAGATGGTACTTGTAAAATAATGGTGAAGCTCTTTGTATATTTATCACTGTTATCATTATTAACAAAGCTCTAAAACGATGATGATTGACCAGGTTCAAATCTGACGCACACACCTAGTTAATAGTAGTATATAAAGGTATATAATACATAATACAAACCTATAGCAGATCCATTTTTATAGAACGAGTCAAACAATATATGGAATAGATGTAGAACCATCTAAAAACAACAACCAGAAAAGCCAAACATCAATGTCTGTAGCTAGCTTATTAAACTATATAAACACTTTGATTAAAAGCCCCCAATTCGGTGATATACTATAGTAAGAACAGTTTTAGTTTTATGATATGCACAGCATTATAGCTGGTTATGCCACGAGACACTTACTGTCTACCATCATTCAATAGTATAAACCTGAGCAGTTACCCCAATACTACTGTCAACATCAATACGTGGAAAACCCTCACCTCAAGACCAAGACCAAATACCAAAAAAGTTCAAGAATATTATTATCAATTATAGTCACAGTGAATGAGAAAATTCTCCTTGATTTGCGAGGGATGATTTGTCAAAATAGTCATATTAAACCTGGTGTAATCAATAGAATCTTTCTAAAAAAAACAAAAAGATAAAAAATTGTGAAACATAAACTTATATAGGGGGAAGTGGTTTTATTACTAATAGCAAATCCATTTATTGGTGAACTAAATTGACTGTCAAATATCTGACATTAAAATCCTTGAAATATGGCTCTGTTATCGCTACATATACTGTGACATAGCCTTGCTCCTCATCAACATTGTAAGTGAGGAGGAGCATACCTGATACTGGATCAAGGGCTAAAACGAAATTGTTCATGTATATTTTTACATTGTCATTGAGAGACAATTGACTTCTTAAATCAAGTTAATAAATAAACCGACAATACCAGTATTTATTTACCCACAATAAACACACTAATGCTGTTAAAGATAACAATCAAGTTACTTTTCATATTTAATATAAAGGTACTTTGCCCGATGTATAAAAAGTTATTTAAATAGTATTAACAGATGTGTACAAAGTAAAGGAACATATAAAAATTAAAGAAAAGCATATGTTGTCGTACATTATTACATGTCCTTGCTAAATGATGTTCTAACTAATGAGCTTTAACATCTGTTATAATAAATATGAACTTTAATAATACATAAGAAAACCATACTTCAAAATATTATTAAGCTAAACAAACTATATTTTAATGACTTAAATATTAAATCAAAAAAAACTATATTTGTTACTTACGGTCACTGTCTCTATCTCAATTTTTTATAGTAGATATAGCAGGAATTTTGATCTACTATAACTTTTATCTCCTGAAACTAGACTGAATTAGTTGTAGATAAAAGTCTTCATCCTCATCTGGTCTAGCATCATTGTAATTGTGATATTAAATGATACTGAGTTTTGTCGATTGAGCTATAACTATGCTCTGATTAAATCCAATATAGTCATCAGGTTTAATATGTAAATGGCCATGAAATGATATATCATAATAAATCGATAATAACCTGGGAACTTGTTTTGCTGTATTAGGACTATCTTGAAGATTAAGAGTGACATTAGTAAAGACTGGGTCCACTTGTTGTACGAAGACCAGTAACAATAAGCCTCTGTTCTCAATAATTATATACTTATCAGTATTAAATCCAATTGTGAAAGAAAATTTCTTAAAAAAACAACAAAAAGAAAATTTATTAAAATATAACCCAAGTACTGGTATATGAATAATATGACTTAAAACCATCAATATCAACTATTTGAACTGGTTTTCTGTATTTGGGTAATTACCAGAGCCTTTGTTTTCCAGATACAAAAGAATATAAGTAAAACATTAAATGTTTCCATTTGGTTTCAACACTGCCTGCGTTTGATCTGATAGTGACATTATATCCATGAACCAGTAGATCCAGCTATCAAGATCAATGTCTTCATTAAATGCAACATAAGCTACATTATCCTATAAAACAAATTATCTACTTATAAAATTGTAAACCTAATGAATTTTTTACTTGTAGTTGAATCCTACAGGTTGATCTCTTATTCTAATACGAGAAGATGCAAGAAGTGGTTTGGAACGTCTGAACTTTCGTGTAACTGTTACATTACTATCTCCCTCAGTGACATTATATTGATGGATAGTAAAAAATTGTGATAACGGTATGTATTTAGAATAATACTTTGAAAATAATGGATTATCATTTACCATCAACATCTGATATTCGAACTGTTGCTATGTCTTGGGTGACTGTGCAGAATCCCTCCTGATACATATGACATTGGTAGCCATTATAATGTTTCAATTTCTTTCATCTTCTGAATTTGACATGATTGTGACATTATATGGAATCCAGTAGCTCAGCAACTTGGAAGAAAAATGACTTCATTAAAAAATGAATATCCGGTTACTCTATGGAAAATATCATCCAGTCATTATATGAGTACATAGTTATTACTTGTAGCTGTTAAGGACTGATCTCTAATTCTAATACAAAGACTGGAGTGAGGAGTTGCTTGGGAAGTTGAGCTATCAATGTGACTGTTATATTACTACTCCCTTCAGTGACACTTATAATTGGGATTGGATATAAAAAATATTGTGATACCTGTATGTGTTTAAAATAGTAATATGGAGATAAAATATTTCTTACCATCATGCCTCAATAATGGTCAGTATAACACTGGATGGTATATAACCAAAAGTCAGATCATTTCTTGGAACAAGATTTCAACACCAAATTTTTCATCAGATTCAAGTGTAGTATCATCCATGAACACAGAAATGAGACTCTACAAATGTCTGATCAGATACAAAGGAGAACTGTCTGTGTTTTGTGATATGAGGTCACCACTAGGTCCAACTGTAGAACTAATATGTTGAATTTATAATAAATTTATCAATCTAAACTATAACTCTATTATCAAAGTAAAGTTATCCAAATATTCAGAAAGTGATTATCTTTATTGTCGTTTTATATAAAAACAATGTGTGATTAATCACTTCTTAATGAAAATAGAATATAACCTTTATAGTGATCATACGTACGGTAATTATTAACCATTACTATCACTTAGATTAAAACAAATCAGCTTATTTTTTTAATAAGTTTGTATATTAATTTAAACTAAATTATATAATTATAGTATTATAACTGACCTGTGTTGCTGCATTGTGTATCCAGCTGAAGATAAACATGAAAGGCAAGAAAACACTGTTAATCAAATATCCACTACAATACTTTAACATAACTTACATGTAGTAAAATGCTCTTAAATTACAGTTTGATGATTGACTCACATCTCCTGATCGATATACTTCGAACAATCATTGGTCCTTCACTATTTTCTAGTGGATTCATCTAACTGCACAACCAAGTGGAGATAAAATGTTTCTAGGTTGTTAAATAGTATAGAGAAGATTAATGTTTTATACTCCCACTCAACCTCCTACAGATTCAGTAAGCCATATCCAGCGGGATAGGCATACCTTTTTCAATTCTCCAACCATATACATAACATTATGATAAGCATTAGGGTTTTATGTTGAACTGTATGAGTACCAATGTTACTCTTTTACTATAAACCATAACCACATGGATTACTTTTTGGACTGCAGTTAATAATACTCCATTTAGTAATATTAAGGTTCAAAATGGTAATACCCATCTACCAACTTAGTAATTACCATAGGAACGAAAGTACATTGCTAACACCAGTCACTGATAATTAGTGAATGTGTGAAATCATCATTTTGTCTAGTCTACATACTGACATTAGTAGTAAAGACATGTTTTGTTCAATACTGGCTAATAGGAGCTACTAAACCATATTAGGATCACCAATATTGCATGTTATTATTCATGTTCCATTTGTGAGAAACCATATTGCATAACAAGTAATGGGTCGATCAGAACTGGAGTATAACAATAGATTGATTGTTTAGCTTCAAACCTTTGTCTGTTGTCTATATGATTTTCATTAAATTGGAAAGATTTGAGATGTTTAATTTTTCCATTAGAGCAATATACTATGAAGGAAGTCCCCATTGTATCATTTGCCAAACCTTAAATACAAACCTATTCTTTTTTCAAATGGGCCAGAGCCACAAAAAAGTTATAACCCCATGTATAAGATGGAGGTACTGTTCAATGACAGGGGTCAACAAGTATCTTACAACCTAGTTGTATTCTGCACATCATGTCCAGTCAGGAATCCAATAGTTTGATTAGAGATAACTCGAAAACCTGTAATATCATTTCGGGATTGCCCGTTAGTAAACCAAGAGAGTGTTATATACACTCATTGCCTAGCTGAAGAAAATAGTTTTTTGATTTGAAAGCGCAAATCCAACTTTTTTCTAAAAGAACTACTACCAAAAATGGACTTTCAGTTGAATATGTAATACTCATACTTGAGCTATGTCATTTACAAGCAACTACAGCTACAATGCTGTTAAAACTTCGAAGGACTGATGCAGTTAGACTAGCATAACCATATGTAAAATTTGATCATATCCCGTTTATAAAAATTGTATTATTGAGAACAGCTAGAAACCATCACTAGACCAAAAGAATCACTAAAATCCCATCACTTGACATTGTTTGACTTGAATTATATGTTCCACAATTATACCAACTGACGTGTTTAAATAACCATATTCACTTCTGGTGCCTTTGGGTCCATATATTGTTCCCTATATTGTTCCAGCTGTAGACTGTACCAGTTATGAATAGCCATTATTGTTCAGAAATCGAATTCGGTAACCCACTGGATTTGGGTTTTAAAGAGTTGTTAAAATATTCCTAGACTTCTAGGAGCTTTCTGCTGCCAGTGTTAGGTTCTGTGTTTACTTTGTTTCTAATGAAGGCAAAATCAAAGAAATTTCCCTTCATGTGTGACACGATCCATAGGAATACCTAGGGAATATTTAAAATATAATATATATTTTTATAAAATGTCATTATTACCACTGGTTCGTTTGTCAATGTCCACAATAGATTGCAGTAACAATCCAGTAACATCAGAGATGACAATAACTCTGATCATGATGATTATAGTTAATGAACAACTAGCAAGTTATATGTGTTGTGTCCTTTAAAAAATAGTAACGGTCTATATTGCAAGTAGTAGACTTCCTGTTCTATTTACTAAATGTATTATTGTTTATTTACTACATTATTATGGTTATTTGAGTAAGGATGAACATCCTGTTTCTTATATATATTGCAGGTTTATTTTAGTCATATAAGGTTATGTTTTACTTTTGTCATGTTTACTACAAAATGATGATACTCTATAATAAATGATATACTAAGTAATAAGGTGTACCGATATGTGAATCGGTACTGTATCGGTACTCAAATTTCAAAAAAAAGTAAAAAAGAACACTTAAAACTGTAATTAGTAAGAGCATAATATGTGTTCATGCGGTAACTGCTTTAAAACAGTTAATTATCTTTCATTTAACCATATTGTTTTACTTAAATCATCATATTCAGTTCAGTTACTGAACCATTATAAGACTTCTCAAGACAGATTTAACATATTCAGTTCAGTATACCGACCATTATAAGACTTCTAAGACAGATTTAATTTCTTTCTAGAACTTTCTCATTAGCATGTGCTCAGTTTATTATAAATATACTGTAGAGTAGGAAGGAAAATTTATTGGGGGGGGGTAGGACCAAAATAGGATTCACAAAAACGAAGCAGCACTATGCAATTACATGCTGAACTGTAAGTATTGGGGCAATGTCGCCTCTAGCTCAGCTTCAATATTGGGGGGGGGGGGCGCCTGCCCCTGCCCTCCCTCTGTCCTACTCCACAGATATACATTTCTGTATAATAATCAGTTATCAAAACTGATTTGGTTTGATTTAACCAATATATGTTTTATGCATGTGGCTGACTTATTTTGATGCCAAAAGTAAATATAATATATATTCTTTTATTACTAATGTACTACTACTTATATAGCTAATCATTAGAACAAATATATAATCATTGATTTCCTGTCTGCTGCATATATACAAGGAAAATAGTAACACTGGAAATGTCTGTTGTTTATTATTGTATGGTTAAAGAATATCTGTTATTATAAAAGATTATGGCAACATTAGCTGATGTTATTAATTTTTTCCATTAATATACCCTGGTACAATTTTTAAAGATTAATATAATGGGAGGCTGAAGTGCATAGCTATTAATGAAAACTTGGTTGAATGACCATAATTGCTTTTAAGATCATTAATAACTACAACTAACAAACAAATAGATACTTCTATTATTAGTATCAATGATAAAAGATAAGTTACAAAATTCTAAAGGACTTTATAATTGTGAAGACATGAAGAGGGTTAAGAATTATTACAACATCATAATGACATCATAAAAATAAACAGCACACACACTCACATATATAGTTGATGTTTCCACTAATGTTATATACATAATATAAAGACAAGAATTACTAATAGTAAAAGTAAAACATTAAAAATCGACCACATTGAGTTGTAAGGCAATGTCCACTTATGACAGAAATGGGATTCATCATATATCAAGTAATTTAGAATCAAATAGGTTGAAGACTGTTTTTCTTATATCACCGTGATAGATCTAACATATATGTATTTTTCATCAATTTATTTTAAAGTTTATAGTACATGATATTAAATATAATATATCAGATTCAAGAGACAATTCTTGACAGATCAACAGAAACAAATCAGCAGCATCAGTAATTATAGACAGCTGAGCAGAGTGTAAGTTGGGAATGTGACTGATGTCATATTTTATTTTTATGACACTGTGGTAAACCAGGTGAGTTTACAATTGTTTCGCTAATTTGGCTCCTTCTCACATCTTTTCATTTTCAATAAGGGAAAACATGTAAGGAGGTCTTTTATTAACCAAATGAAAAAATTATTTTGAAAAAAAAGAGTTATTTTTAAATCAATCAACAACACGACCTACAATATTGTTGGTCAAAGTATATACAAGTAGTGATTTAATACAAATACTTGAAATACTTGTACAAACATAAGTTTTCAAACAAAGTCATTAGATATTAATACTGTAATCTAATATATTTTAGGTACACCCTGTATCCAATAACACTGAGACAATCAATATTAAACACAAGGTTTGTGGTTCCAACAGTGAAAGTTTTCTGGATAAAACATACTGAGGTAGAATCTACAAAGTAATATAACAGTTAATTTTATTGAAATACACCTATAAGTTTTTGAACTACTAGTTAGCATCATGTACAGATACAACAGTAATTTATCTCTTGTATTCACATATGGCATTTGTTAACAATGTACTTTACTACATATAATAATAACCAAACCTTGTTTATAGATACTAAGAAAGCTTTCATGAACACAACGACCCCATTTCTCCATACACACTTCTATCTAATGGGTTCTCACATTCATGATGACAGGAAGGAGGGATTTTAGGAAATGGTAATATGTTATAGGAATAATACAAGCCCAGCAATTAGTGATAGTACAATTGTCTGACTGACAATTAACACCAGATGTCATAGGTCTATAGAAAATGTCAAAGAATAACATATATAGTAGTATTTAGAAAACAAATTTATGTTGAAATTCTTTAAATGTAATAACTTACATTGAACAGATAGCACTTTTTCTAACAGAACAAAATTCACACACTGCAGGTTGGAGGGCAAGCTATAGTATAAACATTTGAGTATAGGAACAATAAACAATTTGGTAATCACAGTACAAACATTACTGGACCTGAGCATTGTTGTTTGACAAAAAAAAAAAAAAATTCAAAAATGTACCAAGGACAAATAGTGTTAGGTTTTCCATTTCCATAGCAACCTCCATAAATAAATGTTTCACATTTCTGACTGGTAGCATTATAAAAATATCGTAGAAAAGTACCATGACATGGACCAGTAAATGGAGGTTGGTGACATGGATCTTTTCTATAATTATATAAACATACTGACATTAATAACTACAAGTAGACATATATAATCATACTTGGGCCAATCATAAGGATGAACACAGCGATTTCTATCTTCATCAATAAGATTGTCCTGGTGGACAACCACATCCTGAGACATTCCCAATACAAAACATATGTTGGATTAGAACATGTTTTTTGGACAAGTACGACTTTGTTGATACACTTGACCTTCAATGGAACATATCTATTTCCATATGAAAAATTGCACTATGTAACATAACTGACATAACAGCCACATTGGCTAACCTCCACAGACAAACAACCACATGTGTCATTTACAGGCTGTTGTGCAGTTAGTAGGTAGGGAAACACATGTAGGACAAGAACATGATCAGGATACCACACAATCTGTTACTAGATTCGTCCACAATCTAAGAGATATATCATCATAAAATATATAAGATTTTTTGACTTTTCTTAATATATTGCCTTTAAATAACTACACGTACTTTAAAAGAGGCTGAAAATAAACACTTACCTGTCCTGCTTGGCATGTGCAACCTGGTTTGCAAAAGGCTGAACGATAACTGGTAAATTCTTTTTCCGCAGTAGAACATGTATCACACATGTAGCTCCACATGGTTTAAATATAGCACCTTGACAGATGCATGATTCTATTAAGATGTAAGGAAGTTAATGAAACAAAAGTGCTCTAACTATATCATTGACAGAACTTACTACATTTGATATGTACATCAGTTCCATTGAATATATAACCTAGCTTACATTGTCCAAGTTGTCAAGAACACATTGAGCATCAGGAAAATTACAGCAAGTTTGATGCTCACAAGGATTATGTAACAATATTGTGCTGGCTTATTAGCAGGACAAGTATCTAAAAGAAATAATTTAGTTGCGTTTAGTAAATTGCTACCACAAACTGCAAACTGTTTATGAAGTTGTGTCCATAACATAATATGCATTGTTACACAGATAATGGTCCATGTATTAACAATTGTTCTGGAGGTATTATACCATAGTTTTACAAATAGTAGTTGTGGTGGTAACCACAGCAATTTTAAAATTCATAAAAACCTGTTACAACATGTGGTAAGTGTTTAATAAAATCATTTTTGTTAAATTAATCTTTTGTGTCATATTTTTAATAATAATTATATTTGTTAGGAATAATAATATGGAGATACTAAAAATATTTCTTACCATCATCATCAATAATGGTCCAGGTATAACACTGGATGGCATACCAAAAGTCAAATCATTACTTGGAACAAGTTCAACACCAATGTTTCATCAGATTCAAGTGTAGTATCATCCATGAACACAAAATAGACATCTACAAAATGTTTGATCAGCATACAAAGGAGACTGTATGGGTTTGTGATATGAGGTCACCATTAGGTCCAACTGTCGAATAATATTGAAATTTATATAACTATGCTAATCTCTTTAACAAAAGTTAAAATATAAAATCCATTTTAAATTAATTAGATAATAGATATTACTTTAACAAATTAATTTATTAAACTATATATAATATTTCATTTAACCGACTTGTTGCTGCATGTATCCAGCTGAGAGAAATACATAAAAGGAGAGAAACACTGTTAATCAAATCATCCCCTACAACTTTAACATAACTTACATTGTAGTAAATGTTCTTAAATTTACACTTTGATGATTGACTCCATCTCCTGATCGATATACTCGAAAATCATTGGTCCTTGACTACTTTCTAATGCTATTCATTAAGTGCAACAAGTGAGTAGAATGTTTCTATGGTTTGTAAGATTGTAGAGAAGATTAAATTTTATATTACCACTCACCGTCTCTAGGATTCATACCATATCAGCTGGAATAGCATATCCTTTTAATTCTCCAACATATACAATAACATTAATGGAGAAGCATTAGAGGTTTGTATGTTGGACCTGTATTAGTACCAAATGTTAACGCTCTTACTATACCATTATCCACATGGATCATTTTGACTGCAGTTAATAATACTCCATTTAGTAACATTAGGTTCTAATGGGTGCCCCCACTAGTATATAGGCATTAGGAAAAAAAAGATACCTTGCCTAACACAGTCACTGATATGTAGTGGATGTGTGAAATCATCATTTAGGCTAGTATACATACTGACATTACGTAGTAAAGAATGCTTGTTCAAATACTGGCTAATAGGAGCTACTAAAACCATATTAGGATCACAAATTGGCATGGTATTATCATGTTCATGTGAGAAACCAAACTGCATAACAGTAATGGTCGATCAGACTGTATACAATAATAGATTGATTGTTTAGTTTCAAACCTTTGTCTGTTGTCTACATTGATTTCATTAAATTTAATGCTTCGGATATGTTAAAATATGTTCCATCAGAGCAATATACTGTAAACGAAGTACCTTTATACCTTGGCCAGACCTTAAATACATAAACCCTCTTCTTCTTCAAATGGAAACCACTAAAAAAATTATAGCCCCATGTATAAGATGGAGGTATCTGGTTTCAAATGATATTGTCACAAGTATCTTCACCTAGTTGTATTTCTGCACATCATGTCCAGCCATGAAACCATTGGTTGATTAGAGCTTGCTCGTAAAACCTGTAAAAACACGTCGGTATGCCTTCGTAACGTCTAGAGGGTTATAATTCACGCATTGCTTGCTGAAGAACAAGGTTTTTGATTTGTAGAAAAGCGACAATTCATCTTTTACAAGCGTAACCATTAAAATCAAAAATGGACCTGATTTTCAGTTGAATATCTAACTGTTCCGTTTCCGCTATGTCACGCAAGCCCAAACTTACAGCTACTATGGCTGTTTAAAACTTCTGCTGATGCAGGTTAGATAGGCATAGTCATATGTAAAATTTGATCTATCTTGTATTAAGTTGAACAGCTAATAAAACCATCCTAGAACAAATTTCACTAAATCCCATCACTTGAATTGTTTTGACTTGAATTAATTGTTTTCCACAATTATACCACTGATGATGGTTTCCGTGTTAACTTTTGTACCTTTGGTGTCATATATTCTTTCTTTACAATTGTTCCAGCTGTGACTTTTACCATCTTGTATGCCAGTATACCAGATCGAATTCGATAACCAACTGGATTAAGTTTAGTGTGGTTAAAAATTCCTAGATTCTAGGATTCGTACCATGAAAGGTTTATGTTTTGCTTGTTTCTTAAAGAAAAC
>NW_024534204.1:0-24030 GCF_016097555.1 Gigantopelta aegis
CATTGAATGCATCCATGCTTCACCAACAATTTGGAAAACGTGTAACCGTGCTAACAACCTCCCAGGATTGTCACCCCAAAACTTCCGACACACTTCTTTCCAAGAGGTTTTTTAATGGACCAAATGGGCCCTTAATCTATGGTTGTGTTTCGGTTATGACAAAAGGTGCAAACAATATCCAGCAGCATTACAACAAGCAAGGACAGTCATCTGGGTTTTTTTCCCGTTGTTTACTGCTCTCGGATGTTTGATACCTTTAGCCACTATGCCCTTTGGAAACTTTGGATTGAGAGGCATTCCCGTTTCGTCGCAATTAAATTCTGATTAGGTTTTGAAACAAGGTCATTATCCAGAACTGTCCTGCTCTAGTAAATCAAAGTAATTACTTAATACATCAAGAGTGCATGCTGCT
This sequence comes from Gigantopelta aegis, assembly GCF_016097555.1. Lineage (NCBI taxonomy): Eukaryota > Metazoa > Mollusca > Gastropoda > Neomphalida > Peltospiridae > Gigantopelta > Gigantopelta aegis. Next base: position 413 of record NW_024534204.1, read on the forward strand.
GCACGATTATTGGCAAGTTGCTCAGTGGTCCGAATTGAAATTTCGGAAATGCCGCTTCTTAAAACCTTCCCACCACCCATGGACACTGTTACATTTTTGCCTTTTTGTTAACTGCAATTTGTAACTAATGACAAGACTTCCTTTCTGTTCGTGGGAATCCAAATCTTTGCTGTTTCCAAAATAAAGGATACCAACTCTTCTTCTTCACTTTCTGTCAAATAACCTTTGACCACTTTTTACTACCACTTATTACCGTTTCCGGACACGTGATCTTGTAGCGAGATTTGGGTATTTGGTACTCCTCTGCTGCTTGTCTAATAGATATGCCATCTTTAACAGCACTGCATGCAAATTCTAATCGCTTAATGTCCAAGTCCTATATTTTGTAGGCCGAGTAGAAGACGAGGAATAATAGATGTTGAGCAAAATATACGTTCACATAAGGGAAGTGTTTGTCCTTTACGACTAGATAAAATAATTATAATAACACAAACATTGACAAGTTACCATACTTGTTGATGAAGAAGTTAACTTTAGCATGAGTGAGACTATGAATGCTACTAGTATCTAGATATAATTAATAGTAACCTAAACACTAGTAAGTTAAACATACCTGTTAATGTATAACCTTCAGCCATAGCTTTAGAGAGTGACCACGTACAGAGACCACGTTGACAGCCAAGGCTAGCAAAGGCCACAATGAGAGCAACAACCATGTTAGAGCAAATGCCACAATGAGACGTGAACACGTTTGAGAGTAAGACCACAATGACGTTGAGAGCAAAGTTAAAGGTAGAGAATAGAGCAATAATGAGAGCAATAGCCAATTTTGAGAGCAAAGTGCAAACACGCTTGAGCCACGTTGAGAGCACGCTACACTGATGAAGGTGTGTCCGAATACTCTGTCCACACCCATTCAGATCTTTTGCTCTTTGGAGACGTGAACTCCTTGCTGAAAGAAATGGTTGGCTATGGTGTTGTAGTTCAGTCATCAATCAATCCTGCCAGCCATAGCTTTCTCAGTTTGCTTGATCGTGAGAAGAGTTTGCCACTCGTACGAATTGACATTATTGTTGTCCCGCCTACGCATGTGCCCGAAATTTTTTTATAACTTTGTTGCTCCGCACAGTAAAAGATAAGAAATTATCAAAGGTCTCAGAATAAACAAGTAAAGATTATACTTTATGGTAGCAGGGTAAAGAAGTTCGTTCTTTTCGCACGTTTGTCCTGTGGGAGGCGGCCGAAAGTGATCCGCCCGATCTTGTGTAATTTTACTTCTTCATCTACTTATAAAATTAAAACAAATCATAAAAATTGTTATAATGCTTGTTTAAGTTGGACTAGTTTTATTCTTGGCCCTCAGTTTTAGTTATTTTAACAGTCTTTTTACTTCACTGATGCTGCTTTAATCATATATTCTATAAGTTATTGTTTAATCGTTGTCATGATTGCCAGTGTGTTGTAGCCAGCGTTCTGCAATGCATTTAGACCTCTGACCAGCATACTTGTAAGAATATCCCCTTCGGGCGGATTAGGATACGCCTTGTAGTCCCTTTAAACGTGACGAGGCTAGGTGTATTGTGGGTCCCCGGTTCCTGATTGCATTGACATCGCAGAGCTCGAATACCTGGTTTGAAGTTAGGGCGAAGCTCCAGCCAGGCTTACCACCCCCCCCCTCGTCTTTGGACGAGGGTTACCAGGCTAACAGTGGGGTCCCAGCAGCAATAGCAGGGAATCTTGGAGCCCAATGGAAGCCCCAGTGGGTAAGTTAGGAGGGATCGTTTGGCAACACATAAGGGTTTTTTTTGGTTTTTTTGGTTTTTAATTTTATATATATCTATATACGGTTGTCACATAACCAAATGGAAGATCTTTTTTTAATGACCTCTTCTGAGACTTTGCACCAATCATCAATATGTACCATTCAGAACAAGTGCTGCAATGAATCATCTTTAAATCTTTGATCTCTGGCATCCGACAGTTTTGCAATATACTGGTATCTTTACAATATTGTGATTTTATGGACTTTTGACCAACACGTCTTATAGTGAAACGGGGAAAAAGTTCTATTTATTTAAGCAGCTGTGGTAAGTGGTCTCTCATCTTTAAATGTATAATCTATCTACCTGGATCATCTCCCTAGCAATCACTGACGCAAAAGTCAGAGCAAAGAGACCACAATCTTGATGAGCCAACTTGTGACTGGCAATACCTATACCTTTAAAGATAAAATGAAACTTAGTGAGTAAAAACAGATAAACTGACATACCTGATGTTGATTTCTCTAGAGTGGGTGGCAAACAAACAATTGCTGCAATTTGACTTTGAAGTGATGAACTCATTGTAGGTGTAAGCTGTCTAAATATCAACAAATCCAAGGTCACATCCATATGCGGAGATAGTCACCCAATGACCATATCCTGTATGTAACACTCGAACAAATGGAGACCTTTGAATATCAACATGCTAGAGTTTGTCCAAAATTGGTATCTTGTAATCCATTGCAGAGAGGAAAAGATGTTGTGATGAGTCTTTGTGATGCATTTACAATGGTATCATTCAACCACTCCCCAGATAATAGAATATGTTCATTAGCCTTGATAGCTTCTGCAACCCACATACACTCTACTTTCGGTTGTGTCTTGTAGATCATCAACATTAACCCTATCAATCTGTTCACTGTTATTTGCTACCTCTTTCAGATTTGCTAGCTTAGCTTTCAGTCGCATTTTATAGCAAGATGTTGGCATGAATGTTTTGTGAAGGCTGAAATGATGAAGTAATAGTTACAGAACTAAGAGATGGGTTTGCCACCGTGACAGGTAGAAAAAGTAACAGGTTGTAATAATGAAGAAGGTTGGAATGAAAAAGCTACAGGTATAGAAATAAGAGGTTGAGGTGTTACTGAAGGATGCAGTGACAAAGTACGGGTGAAGAATTTCGAGGTGGAGACGGTAAAAAGGGTGGTAATATAGGAGAAAAGACAGGTGGTGGTGATATAGTGATAGGAAATAAATAGGTGTGTGATGATTGAAAGTTGCAATTTACTGTGAAAGTCTTGAACATCCAAATGATTACCTAGGCCTAATGATGACAGAGATTAGAAGAAATTGTCATGGTCAAATGACATTGAACACTTGAACACTGTCATTGCATCCTTCAGTAACATGCATGTCTCTAAAAATAAATCCCCTTCATCTCTCCTGTCATGAAGTAAACTTCACCAACATCTGTTTAAAGGTTTGATTCCACCTTTCATCTAATCCATTTGCCTATTCAATTTTTACACATAATAGTATATCATAAGAGACTGACTACAATACCTGTGATGATAGGGTGTCGTAAAATGTTGCTTTATGTCTAGAAGTTTCATAAGGGGTCTTTGTCAAGTTGGCATCTAAACTCTCTGCCTTGGTCACTTGTCAACAATTTAGGAAGACCCATTCTCATAAAAAATCTGTGGCAAATGTGAATTGTATGGATATTGTTTCTATAATTTTACTTAGTAATGATGATTACCCTGAATAAAGTTTCATTGACACCATGGGCACATTTGCTAGGCAAGGGGATGGCCTCCACCCATTTTTTGTAAAATAATCTGACACAGTGAGAATAAACAATTCCCATTTGTAGATGTTGGAGATATTGGGCCAACAAAGTCAATTGCCACATGGTACCATGGAGAAATGTACTGGTATAGGATGAAGCTCATTGTTAGTAACAATTGGGTTTTTGTTCATCCTCTGACATCATCACAGGTAGAAACCTACATGTGTTGATATAAGACAACACCAAATTTTAAACTTACTACTTCTTTGACATCATTCCATATACCTTTCCACATAAATTGTTCCCTGATCCGTCCTACTGTTTTCTTAAATCCCATATGTCCCGATGTTGGATCAATGTGACATGATTTCACAATCTTTAATTGCTCACTTCGAGACTGTATGTATTTAACTACCTACAATAGTTCCAACAACCATTGAATTGAAACTTTATTTACAAACATTTGTCATTTTACCTGCTTTCTCTCTTCCAGGTTTGTAGTACAGCTCTCCATCAACTATGACAATTTTTTCTGCCTTTTTTTCTAATTATTCTCATTTCCTAGTTGCACTGGCTCCATCTGGATATTTCTTTTTCTGACACATAAAGAAAAGCTTCATCAATTAGATCGTCTCCCTCGGCCATACTTTCTTTTCCAGCTAAATCTGACAAGCGTGAATCTCTGAACAGTATTTCATTTGCCAAAAAAGAGTTATCTTGTGCGGCAAGGGCTCTTTGTTCAGTTTGGAGAGATAGTGACGCATGTGATACAAAATTGCAGGGTGGGATAAAAAAGAACCTAGCAATTTTTGGTCCTTGGACAAAAAATTGCCTAGGATATAAATATTGCATGACAGTCCCTTGATCTTAGGTTAGTTAACTGATTTCTTGAATTACAAATATAATATACACACACAATTTTTATGCAACTATCTCTAATGATTTAGATACTACTAATTCATCATAATTATTCATTCAATCATGAAATGTAACTCAAATATCATTGAGACTATAGATCTTATACATTAACAAATTTCTTAAGAGTACAAAATTGTCTTGCTATAGTAGTTCATGCATACATATTCTCAATGATACTTGAGTTACATTTCATGATTGAATGAATAATATTATAATAAATTATATTCTGTTTAATATCTCATTAATTTCATGGATGCTGGGCCTATATGTGTGAGTGCTGTTGCTATGAAATTTATAACAGGACAGTCCTACATATCACATACATGACCTTTCTGATCATGAGCTTGTTTGTTGAAGTAAATGAGTTATGCAAACCAATGCAAAAGCATGGGGAGCACTACAAGAATTAAACAAAGTAAGATAAATGTGTATTGTCCTCATAGTTAACAGTATTCATATATATAGATTTCACAAACTTTTTTCTCTCTATCATAATTTCATTATCATATCAGAAGTCTATTGGACAGTATAATACTTATATAGTAATCAATCAATGTTTAAAACAATCATTAAATTAACAGTTTATGATATTATTGTGCTTCTCATAATAGCTAATAAAACACTTTATTAAGACACCTTGGGATGTACTATAATATTTTAATGTGCTATTCAACCTTTGTCTAAATACATGACATACAATATGTATGCCAGTCAGTCATCATTCTCTGCAGGCTTTATTATTCACAGGTATTTGGTTGTAATGGCAATTGTAATAGATCTTTTACTATTGTTTAAAAGTGATTTGTGGCATACATACATACATACATGCAGACAGGGACAGACAGACAGACAGACAGGTGATACTATATTTTCTTTCCATTCTTTTCATTGTCTTTACTCTCATGTATTTGTTGTTTCACATATCATTTTTTGTTTAGCAAGTTGTTCATTAAGATCTTGTCTACATGATTGTTCCTGCTCTAAATCATTATGTAGTACATCAAGTTGTTTAACCATCAGACTGGTTTGATGAGAACTCAGCTTTTTAATTCTGATATTCCTATCAATAGATGAATAAATGGATGAATGGAAATGTGGATGGACAGACAAATGTATTGATGGATGTATTAATTGTACCCACCTCTTTTAATTGTTTGATAGTTGAGTTTCAATCACTTTCTCTCTCAGACATACTGTAGTCTTACTGGTCTAAATAAAACACACTACTATAACATCATAGTGAAGGTAATGTAGCTATTACTCTTGTATGTAATGATTTTTTTACATCATCCCTGTAAATTAAATTACTTGTACATTATAAATACTAGGGGGTGTGTGGCGTTTACCACTCCTAGTCCTAGTTATACAAATTTGTAGAGCTAGTTGGTTTTTGATAGATGGATTCTTTCTAGGTCATTATGATTGACATCAGTCAATGGAGAGCTAGTATTGGGTTGTGGTATTGTCATCAGATACCACATGCTACTAAAAAGACTCCTTCTACTACTGATACCGCTGGATGGATGTTACTATTGACATCAGAAGATAAGGGTGGTGATACCTTGATATTCTCTCTAGTTTTTATTTCTCTTACTTCTCATCATTTTATCAGGAGATGTTGAACTTAATCCTGGACCTAAAACAGGTCAGTAAACATTAACACACTCATATAAACTGATATAACTGATGTCTCATTTATATTTCAAAAAAGAATTGACATCAAGTAATGCTATAAGACTTCTTTCTAAGAGTGGTTTTGTTGTTAAAGATAATTGGACTGAACTCATGAGTCTTCTAGGTGTATCATTGCCAGGAAAGGAGAGACTCAAGACAATGGCCAGCAGTGATCAAGATTACCACTCTGCTTTTGAGGAAGGTTTACAATGGTGGATTTCAAATGGTATTGCTCGCTCTTGGGAAGAACTTATTTCAGCTGTTGAGAGTTGTGGTGATAAGGATACGGCTATTATACTGAGAAAACGGCTAGATATCAAAGAAGAAGGTATGTACTATTTATAGTTCATTATATATAATAATTATCAATGTAGTATAATATATTAGTAAAGGACATAATAGACATTGAAGGTTTACTCTCAAAGTGCAGAAATGGCTTGATAGTCCTTTCCTTTCTTTTAACAAGGGAAATCAGAAAGACAGACAGAAGAAAAACAAGTGACCAAGCTAGAAGGCCTTCCTGTGGTAGCTCTGCAGATCTTTCTAATAATACAGTAAATGCCAATGCTATAGAAAATGATGAAATTCATAAAGTATTGAATAGTGTATTGACAAGTCATTTTTCAGACTTAAGTAACCAGTTAAGTAGATGTTTATCACGAGTTTCTGCAGCAATGTATTCCAAAAGATTGATAAGTGAATCAGTCAGAAGATTCTCCAACTGTTTATAATTAATTGGTGAATTTGAAAGTGGAATGAATTTAGTGAACGATATTTCAAAGTTACAGGAACATTGTCAACTTTTCTTACAATGTCTCTCCAGTGAAGGTGGTCCTACTAAATTAGCTGCTCAAAGTTATGTCAAGATTGGGTTGAAGAAGCCAAAAGAAATGTGATATCTCACTAGATCTTACATGTGATGATCTTATACAACAGGATATAAAACAACAAGGTCAGTACTATAAATGATCAGCCACTTGCATTTTTGAATAAAGCATAAGTTATGTGTGCTGCTCTTTCTTTATACCACTATATTATATCATAATGTAAATTATGTTATATGTGATACAATGGATCTCACATATTTAACTTCTTTATATACTTAATCCAAACTCAGATTATCTGAATTAATTATTATGTATCATGAATACATAATAATTAATTGATTAATAAAGTCCACAAACTCCAGAACAATGGTTGAAGCTGATCCATACTAGCCAAATTTATTAGTATCATCATATTGTTTTGATTACTACATGATGGAATTAACTGTTCGTGTAGCTAATTGTTAGAATTATGACGATTTTGTTTTAAATAAGCTGCTAGGTCAGTACAGTTACTATGGAATTCATACTACATTTGTTGAACTATATAAAACTGTACAATTTAATAGTAATAGTAATCAAAACAGTATAATGTTGTTAGTAGTTTTCATTGTAGGTATGAATGGAACCTAGTGACTATGAATTAGTCAATTAATAGTGGAATATATTATAGTGTCTCTATGGAAGACTATAGCTTACAGAATGCTAGAAATATAGGCACGGAAGCAAGCTAGAAAGAAGCTTCAAGCATTGTCAGTCACACACTTCTTGTTAGGGTTAATACATTCATTACTTTCTCTATAAGTCAGTTGGCAGTTAAAGGATAGACAGTTTAGTTTCATTGTTGCTCTAAAATTTGCATATAACACTATATTAACAAATACAGGACCATGTGTGCCAGGCAGTAATAATTAAAGGTAACAATTATGTAGGATCTTACTTGCACATAACTTAGGTGATAAAATAGACGCATCATGTGTCAGTCCACTTTCAGAATTTCTTTAATAATTATTTCTAGTAATATTGTACTTTATCAGGTTAAGAATTGGATTATGAAAGGTGATGTCATCTATTGCAATGATTAAAATTTGTTTGTCATAATAAATTTACTTATCTGTATAGAATAGAAACATAATGGCAGAAAGTTTAGTCAAACTACTGCTTTGCTGTAACCCATCGAAACCATAGCCTTAGAAAAGCTGCTATAAACTTACATACACACCATGTCTAGGAGGTGTATGAAACTATTTATTGACCTGACATAGAGCAATCTGATTGGTCAATTTAAGCATTGCACATGACAAGACACAGTACTGATTAGTGATTACTGAATGCTTGATACTTTGTTTAGAAGAAAAACAATTAATGCTTGATACTTTGTTTAGAATGTTTAGAAGAAAAACAATTTGGCTGAAATAATCAGTTTAGTTAGTGTTCACAGTTTTCAACTTTAAAAACTGTGAAAGAGCTTGATAAAAGAAGTAGGTGATTAAGTAGGCCTATAAGATAATTTTAACAGTTATTTTGAAAGCATCATATTTTGAGTCAGTAGAGTGAACGAGGCAACCATTTTTAGACCATCCCCTCATTTTAAACACTACAATACTTAATTATTATCATTTATGTAGGTTCTCAAAAAGTTGTAAAAATTCTAACATTGCAAAGTAAAGAGGAAGAAAAAACAAGTTAATACTACTTAAAAACTTAGACAAAAACCTTCAGTGTATTTAATGGTAGCTGTCCGATCAGCTCTTGATCATAAACTACAACATCAACAACTAGTACTAGTGGACTTTATTAGATGGATTGAACATAGAAATGAAAATGGGTTGGGGGGGAACTAAAACGGACATTGATGATTTAGATGAGGTTTTCAAGAAACTACCATCCTATTTGACTTCATAGACTGTGAGTTAATTGTGGATATGAGTGAAAAGTTTCTCAATGATAAATGCTTTGGAGAAGACAAGAAAAACCTTGTCGTGAACTTAAAGAACATATGCTTAAAGCTGAGACCCTTCGTTGTTCGTCTACAGTAAAGAACTCAAAACTAAACTAAGACAGATCTATTCTCACACAACTAGTCAAATTTATCAACATGCCTACAATTCAAATCCTGTTACACAATCCATGGAATGAAGCTACTATTGGGAGACTTTACCTACTAATAGGACATTTACTACCTCACAAATCAAAGCAGTCAAAATCCTTAAGTATATAGAGATTGATACAGGCTCAGTATCATCAAATACATTGTCCATAAGTCAAAAGCTGATAGCCTCATAGCTCACGCTCAAGGCAAGTTACAGTTTATGCATCTCATTGGGTATCTTTGGTCTAAACAATTAATGGTGAACCCATCCTGGAAGAAGATGAGAATATGAAACTTCACTTTTGAGTCAGCTCTTCTAGAAGCAGCGAAAAAACTGGTCATAATGAAGCTGCTCAATTTCTCCTCAAATTTATAGAAGATGTAAACCATTATAACAATGAAGGTAGAACAGCACATTATGTTAGCTAGTGTATGTGGACATGAACAAGTTTGTACAAACACTAAATATCAGCTGGGGCTAATCTAACATTCAAAGATAACACTGGGTACACTGCATTGATGCTAGCATGTGATGCAAACTCCTACACTATAGTCAGCTACCTACTTCAAGCTGGAACTAATCCTGATATACAAACAAATAATGGAGATACATCTATCATAAATAGCATGTCGAAATAATCACTCTGATATTGTGAAGTTATTACTTCAATTTAATGCTGATCCACTTATTACTACAAGAAATGAAGACACAGCTCTCACTGTAATCTGTACCACATAAATTCCATTGAGATAGTGGAAATGTTACTTGATAAACAGCCAAAGAGCCAGAAATCAAGTTTAGTCGGAACAGCTCTCATTACAGCATGTCGATACGGACACTCTCAACTTATTATCACATTACTAATGTACTTACTTGACTATTTTCCAGATGAAGAATTCCAACTTTTGCATTAAGTGCTGAAGGAGATCACATCTCTACAAACAAGTCATATTTCTGATTGTACTGTTGATGTCAACTGTACACTAGTCAAATGATATCACTCTCTTATGATAGCCTCATCTGTGGACATGTAGAGACAGCAGAAGTCCTCTTAAAGGGTGGAGCTAATGTTAACAGTACAGACAGTGATGGATACACTCCATAATATATGCTATAACAGGACACAAGTCACTTCAAGTTATAGAACAGCTACTTAAAGCTGGTGCTCAACCTAATGTCTTTATTAATGACCAGAATATGTTGAAAAGTAAGAAAAGAAGGAAGAGAAGATATGAGTAGATTATTAGAACAATTTAATGTTTTCAATATAACGGAAGAGAGGAACAGTTACAGCTCTTTAGTGAAAATTTGACCATCCCAATTATTGAAGCTGCAAAAACAGGCAATACTGAGGTTGTTAAATTACTACTTAAAGAGAATGTAGATGTTAATGTTCAGGATGAAGAAGGAGTGACTGCCTTAATGATAGCTAGTGAAAATGGCCATACACAGGTTGTTGATCTACTGCTCAAAGCGAATGTAGATGTTAATGTTCAAGATGAAGAAGGAGTGACTGCCTTAATGATAGCTAGTGAAAATGGCCATACACAAGTTGTTGAAAGTACTACTCAAAGAGAATGCTGATGTTAATATTCAGAACAAAGAAGGAGGTGACTGCTCTAATGCTACTAGTGTGAATGGACATCTTGAAGTAGTTTAAATGCTTACTAAAATCAAAAGCAGATCCCATATAGTAGCATATATTGAAGGGATTGAAATGACAGCACTTCTAATAGCAGCTTTTACTAGTAACAAAGACATTGTTAAATGGCTAATAGACAAAAGTGAACCCACTACTGATGAGATTGAAAAAAGCAGTAGTAACATCATGTTATGACGGTCGTCCTCTTAATTGGTTTTCTCTCAAATAAACTTCCACACCTCAATAATGATCAGAAAAAGACTGAAATGTATTAAAGGAGTAGGTGAACGCGGACAAACCCAATCTCCTTCTTGTATAAGTAATTTTTGTTTTATCCATTATTATTATTATTGATTGATCTATTTATAATAGTCTTGTAATCTAAAATATATTGTCTACAGCCAAAAACTAGGGGTATTTTTTATCAAGTATGGAGCAAACCATAAATGTCATACAATTAAACTTTATTATGGGGGCGGTGAAACAGGTTGTGTTCAGAAAATAATCATTTTTTTTTTTTGTTTTTTTGAATAGTGTGGCCATGATTATTCACTAACACATATAGGGAGGTAATGTACATTATAAAGTGAAAAGTTAATAACTAGATTTATTCACTAAAGTAAAGCTGTTAAAGGTTCAAAGACAAACTAACAACATTATGCAAGGCAGGTTTCATTTAGAAAAATGGACAAGGGGGGGGCAAAATAATACTTCGAGAAAATTTAGGGGGGCGAAGGGACTGTGCGAGACAGCACGTCTCTAGGGTGGTCTGGAGGCATGTCCCAGAAAATTTCTGAATTTTAGACCCTCTGAGATCGCTTCTGGCACATTTTCAGACCATTTGTGGGTTTTCAAACGACATGATAAGATGACCATATTTCTGGGTGGTGATAAGACACTTAACACCTATAAACCAAGTTACAATGTGCTGATAAGGCATTTAGGAGTAATTTAACACCCATAGACTATTGGTGTTTAGGTTAAAAAATATACATACTCCTTGTGGTTTAGCCTAAAGGTTATCTTATGCTGCATATTCCTTGTGTTAAGTTTCAGTTCTGTATCCATTACATCCAATTATCCCTTGAAAAAAAATGGCTAACTTAATTTCCAAGGGGAGCAAGACTCTAGCAAGGGGGGGGGCAAATGCCCCCCCCCCTAAATGAACCCTGCAAGGATATATGGTAACATGTAACTCAGTTTTTCAGGTGGTCAATTAAAAGTTTCATTCAATGACATTCAAGAGTTTGGTTCATTTAGTTTAGATTATCACATGTAGAACAATACCAAGTCCCTCTTTGGGTTTTCTCTTAAGATACCACATTCAAATGCCACCAGCCAATTGAGCAATTTGCATTGTCACAATAAATCATTCTGCCAAACTGCCCTGCATGCAAATGCAGTACTTTTCTTCATCAAATCTTATTGCAAGTAAGCAATATATGTGTTATATATATACCTATTGGGGAACTCAACAATGGTTGGTCTTTTGAAATTCAGAATGTTTCTGAAACATGAGAATGTGTTCAGAGACTAGTACTAGAGGCTAGATTATCATAAATTATAAATAATATAAACAATAACAGACAAACTGATCTATTGAAGACTTGTTGCCTTTTGAGACTGAGAACGTGTCTGAGACTGAGTACCAGAAGCTAGATTATAACAATGAATAATGTAGAAGATAACTGGACAATCTGACCTTTTGGAGACTTGACAGTGGTAGCTTTTGAGGACTGAGAATATGTCTGTGACATAGTACTGGAGGCTGAATTAATATACCAATGAATAATACAGGTGATAACAAACAAACTGACCTATTGGAGACTTGACAGTGTTTGTCTTTTGAGACTGAGAACGTGTCCCTAACATAGTACAAGAGGCTAGATTATTATAACAATGAATTATATAGAAGATAAAAGACAAACTGACCTATGGAGACTTGACAGTGGTTGCCTTTGAGACCAAGAGCGTGTCCGAGATTTGAGTACTAGAGGGTAGATTATTATAACAATGAATAATATAGAAAAAACAAACAAACTGACTTTTATTGGGAGACTTGACTGAGGTTGCCTTTTGAGACTGAGAACATGTCTGAGACTGAGTATCATAGGCTAGATTATCATACAATGAATAATATAGAAGAAAACAGACAACACGACTTATTGAGACTTGGACAATAGAGTTGCCTTTTGAGACTGAGAATGTGTGTCTAAGACTGAGTATCATAGGCTAGATTATCATACCAATGAATAATATAGAAAAAAACAGACAAAGTGACTTATTGGAGACTTACAGAGGTTGACTGAGAATGTGTCTGACCTTGAGTACTAGAGGCTAGATTTTTGTAACAATGAATAATATAGAAGATAACAGACAAACTAACCTATTGAAGATTGGAGATACCTGCAGCACCTGATATGGTATATAAACTGTTCTCTTAGTTCTTGCAAGCATTGTGTAACAATGAGCAAACCTATTTGCAGTATAATATAAACAGCACCTTCATTGATACTGGTTGGAAAAAAAAGTGCTAGACTTAAGATGAAAATTATGCAAATAACTACCTTCAGGTGGGATTGTTTGATGTAGATTGAGAACTGCTATAGCGCCTGAACCAGTACAGGACATTTTACAGCAAGAAACCTTCTATAACAAATATTGAGGAATCAAAATTTAACAGCGTTAATTCTCACTTTTTTAACTTAGCTTGATCTAATCAAAGTAAGAATGTGTAAGTTGTGGTATCTATATATATATCTATATACTTTTTTTCTTTTCTTCCTTCTCTCTCATTTTTCTAATTTCCTTTTCTTTTTTTCTTCAATTGCCATACGATTCTCTGCACTTGTTTAAGACTTTTTCCAGACTTCTTTTGTGGTATAACTGGAAGATTACAAAGGGTAATGCTAAAATCTTTGAAAAAATGGACGACTTTTTAATGTATGATTTCTCCACAACTGCAAGTCTGATAAAGTTTATAGTTATTTTGTCATACTTGAGAACACTACCAATAACTTTAGCACTTGAATCATGTATATCTCAAATAAGAAAGAAGGCATCAATAATAGTAAGTTAATTAGCCTCAACTCTATCAGATGGCTATTTTAGTTTTCCTTTAAAGTAATGGGAACACTAGTCATAGTTAATTACAGAAAATGTTTCTTTTGAATTATGGTAAGGTAAAAGAGTATGAATATAGTAGCATCTTTAATATGGGATGCAAGAGAGATAGGAAAATGTCCAAGGTGTCTTATGTCATGTTTATGCTGTGAAGACAATGAACATCCAAATAGCTGTTTTGGAAAAAAATGTTAATTTTAATTGTTACTCCACCATTTGAGACGTCAAGGTGATAATCATACATCAGTACAATTATACTTGAACAATTACTCAAGTCACTATAATGCAGTAGTATCATACTTTGTCCAAGTTGAGAGAAACCTTATCATCAAAAAAAGGTGTTTTATGCATGGTATTTCCTTTCCTATTAAATGCATTCTTATTTGTTCATTTACATGTCATGCGAACAGACCATGTTTCTCATGTTCGTGAAGATGCCTAAGGAAAGAGGACTAAGGTCATATACAAAGGAAGTTGTTGCGAATGTCTATGACTATTTGAAGAACTCAACAGGTGTAAATGGACTCAATATCTCTGAAGCAACACCTGTTAGTTGTGTTGGAGAAGAGTGATTTATAAGTATGAATGTGTTAATCACTTATGTAAACATAGTTATGTAATACTTCTGTCAATGATGCTATATAAAATGAATGATTTTTGTATTGTTATATATATACCTATTGATCAATCTCTTTTTGCTGACTTGCTATTTCTGATTATATTTACGTTGTTATATTATACTCTCTCATAATCAATTTCGTGCTTAAACTTGCTAACAGGTTATGACCCCAATCAACGCTGTTATCGCTAAAGCAACAATTGGACAAACAAAATGTTCTATTGACAGACTAGATGCAAACAATTAGTTCGTTTGGAAATTCCAGATGAAACATCTCCTGCTGGCTAATGGTCTTTGGGCCTAGTAGACGAAACAGAGGTACTAGGCATGGAGCGACACCTCAAGAAGCTGAATACAACAAAAGGGCGGAGAAAGCGTTCTCAACAATTGTACTCGCTATCAACCCGTCTCAACTTTACCTTATTACTTCATATGATAGACTGAAGCCAGCATGGGATGCTTTGTGTAACCATTTGAGAGAGATACACTGGCTAACAAACTTCTACTGAAGAAACAATATTTTCGTTTAGAGATGAAAGGAGTGTTGAAGATAAGACAGTTTTATCTAATTGTACTTCCTATATGCTCTCTTTGTAATTATTGTTAATAGGTGTGAACACATGCTACTATCTGGAAACTTTCTAGAACTTGACTGTGTATAAATGTGTGACTTAGCACGTGTATTGTTGTTGTCATTGTTGTTTATTGATGCTCTTGTCTATATTCTTTTTCACTCATTTTCGGTAAAGTCTATTTGGTTGTTGTCTGTATAATCATTCTATTGATACTCTAGTATTACGTGAAGATAGCTATGTTTTTTCTGCTCAACAGGTTATGAGCCCAGAGACACTAGAGAGGATGGCAGTATGAATCAAAGTACTATGGTTGTTCCTTTGAATGTTACAAAATACTTCACATGGAAAGTGCGATGTAAGAAGATGGCACTTATAAGAGAAGGCTTGTGGGATTTTGTGACCAAGAGAAAGTCGTTCCAGCAGACAAAACAACCAAGCAGTAGCTGATTTCATGGCAAGGTATAAACCGAGCGCTAGCTACCATTGTCTTGACTGTTGATCCAACTTTACTTTACCTGTTAGAAGAGTCCAACAGCCGGTAACTGTGTGGGAAAAAACTCGCCAATCAGTTTCAGAAAAAGACATGGGCGAATAAGCTCATTCTGAGATGTAAACTCTACGCGCTAAGACTTAAAGACGGAGACTCTGTCCATGAAACACATCAAGGCTATGACAGATCCTTTAACGAGCTATCAGTCATTGGAGTCGAGATGGGGAGAGGAAGATCGTGTCGTACACTTACTTGTGAGTCTTGCTGACTCATACAACACACTTGTTACAGCACTCGAAGTCAGGCCTAAGTTCCGAAGATGGACGTCGTTACAGAGAAGCTATACTATGAAGAGAGGAAGCTAAAGGACCATGACAAGAATGAAGAAGCCTGGCAGCTAACTAGATTTGGCTCGAGAGGTCCAAGGTGTCATTACTGTTGTAAGTTTGGTCACATACAACGGTACTGTACTGAACGAGCTCGAAGCGAGAAGATACCAGAAGGAACTGAAGTAAAAAAAGAGAAGAAGACCATGAAACAGAGAGCTCATAAGGTGCAGACCAGAAGAGTGACTGGGCAAAACAATTGGTCTGGAACATGTCATGTGTATCAATTAACACCTCAAACGAGCCTGCAGACGCCATGAATAATTGACTCAGGAGCCACTTGGTCACATCTGCAACAACAGACAGCTGTTTGCTAATTATAAGAGACTAAAGAAACCGCAAAAGTCTCCCCTAGAGATAGCCATATACTTGAAGCCTACTGGTGGTGGTGTTGTTGCCTTGACTCTGGAGTTACCTGACAAACAGATAAGGAAGCGTAGACTACACGAGGTACTTTATGTACCAAAGTTGGCATACAACCTGCTAAGCGTATCTAAGATGAATGATGTTGGGAAACACATCACATTCAGTGACAATGAAGGTCATATGTATGATGAGAAAGAGGAGCTAGTAGCTGTTGCTACGAAGAAGGGTAACATTTATTATCTGAAATGTCTTCAGTCAACTCATCAACAAGTCAATGCTATTTGGAAAAAAAAAAAACAACTCAAATCCAAAGAAGCGCATATGGCATAGACGATTTGGACACTTAGGAGAGAGGAGGTTTACGTCCGGTTAGCTACCCCAAATAAATTAATTGATGGTTTTGATTAGAATTTATCTAATGATATTGATTTTTTGTGAGTCATGTCTTGTAGGACAAACCGTTGTAAACTCCACAGAATCCGTTCTCCAAAATGGACGTAAACAAGCTGACTTTGTTCTCGATCTCGTTCACAGCGACGTATGTGGAAAGCTAAGACAGTTCACATGTCGTTGGGTGGAGCTGAATATTTTCTCACCTTTATTGATGATCAATCTAGCACTACACATGGGTGTACATTATGAAAGCACAAGAGTGAAGTTCTCCAGAAGTTTGTTGAATGGAAAGCTCTTGTTGAGGACATCATCTGGTCGCAAACTGAAAATTCTCTGAATGGATAATGGTGGAGAGTACTGCCCTAAAGCGTTTAAGCCAATACTGTAAGAGAGAGGGAATTCGACATGAGTTTACAGTTCCAAAAACACCCAGAGGTTAACAAAACGGTGTTGCCGAACGAATGACCGAACGTTAGTTAAGACAGTTCGATCAATGCTTGATGTTGCCACAGAAATTTTGGGCTGAAGATCTCTCTACAGCAGTTTACTTGAGAAACCGTAGTCCAACCAAGACAGTGACTGGAATGACTCCATTTGAAGTGGTGGACAGGAAAAAAAACCAATGTAGATCACTTGCGTGCATTTGGATGCACTGCCTATGCTCATATTGCTAAAGATGAAGAAAGAAACTTGACTCATAAAAGCGACAAAATGTATTTTATTAGGTTATGGTAATGAAAACTAAAACTAAGGGATATCATTTGTATGATCTAATTTAGTCGAGATGTTCAGTTCAATGAGTCCACAAGAGGAAAATGAGAAGGAGAAAAATTGAAAACAAGGAGCAGATCGGCTCATATTGTTAAACAACTCTCATGAAGAGGAACATGCTCTTGAGGAAGAAGAGATAGCAGTGGTCAACCAAGTAGATAGCAGAGGAAACTCACAAATGAACCTGCTGATGTAGTAGATCAGAAAACAGTCACACGTAGATTGACTAGAGAGACAACACAGCTGATAGATATGGTATCTGGGGTCAATGCTGCCACAGCCCAGAACAAGGAACCAGTGACAGTAGCTGAGGCACTCAGTTGCTCTGAAAAAGGAGCAATGGAGAAATGCAATGGAGCAGAGATGAAATCTCTTATTCAAATGAAAGTATGGGATCTTGTGGAGTTACCAAAGAGAAGACAAATTGTTGGTAACAAATGGGTTTTTAGAAAGAAACTCAAAGCTGATGGCTCTGTGGAGCGCTATAAATTTCGGCTCTTTGCTCAAGGTTTTCTCAACGACAAGTGTTGACTATGATGAAACCTTTAGTCCGTAATAAGGTTTGAGTCACTATGTACTCTAATTGCTTTAGCTACTCAGAAAGGTCTCAAATTGCACCAAATGGATGTCACTGCTGCATTTCTAATGGACAATTAGAAAACAAGTCTACATGAAACAACCAGTGACGTGTGTGGACCAATGCCCACTGTCCCTTAAGACAAAAGAGATATTTCGTGTCATTCATGATGTCTATTCGAGGGTGGGAGTGTTGTCAAGTCAGACATTTTATGAGACACAATCTGAAGTTTTACATAAAGGCTGGGATACACGAGGTGATTTTGTTGTATGCAACACTTTGCATGAGATATATCTTATCGTGTAGTTCATTGAAAATCGCGACACAATACTTGATCCATGCAACTTGTTGCAAGCTATAGGATTCCGTCTATTCTATGTGACAATATCGCAGCAAGATCAAAAGTAACCATGGAACAGTAGTGGGTGTGGTTTCCTTAAAAATGGAGAAGAAAATGGAGGAACAGAGATGTAATCTTTAATCACGTTGTACGAGGAGAAGGACAGTGTTATACAAACACAAAGAGTAAAGGACTATTTCAACAGAGATATGAGAAGCAAGGCACTTACAGAAATCTCCCAAACTCTGGACACACCAGGTAGATAATAACACACACACATAATAGTACATATATACATTACTATAGTCTCTATAAACATGTAGTGAAAGAAGTAGAAGAAATGGCGAACTTGAGAACACAGTATACAAGAGAAGAGAAAGACGAAAAAAAAAAAAAAACGGACGGGAGTAGATGATGTGTATGAAACAAGATGGCTACATTATAAACAGCTAGAATTCGTGGAAGACTATGTTACACCAAAGAATACGCAATCAACTTAGAGGTTCAGTAAAAAATTATCATTAAATTAGATCATGTGTTTTGCCATGACACACTTCCTGCATCAGATATGAAGTATTGTACTAAATGTTCATGTACTTCTCTTGTACCTTGAGAGCTTCTATTACTCCCCCCTACATTCAAGAAGAGCATTCCTTGAGGCTGCTCCCTTGTCTGCATTCTCCAAGAGTGATAGAATGTGTTGCGGAAGAATTTTCACTATCAGCTTCCAAGTTGAGCGTAAATCACCTTTGTAGATGTATTAGTGCAGAGAAAATTATGCAAGCTACAGCAGCGGATAACAATCTTTTCAACTTTGTCAGGAGACAATTGATTGGTGCCATAAAAATCCTGAACTGTTGGCTAGAATTCCGAAACTGTTTTCAACAAGACGTCTTGCTTGGCTCAGGCGATAGTTTGAAAATCTTCTTTCATTTGTCACCCTGCTTGTTCCAATGGTTTTTTTGTATGTATTGTTTCAATGAAAATGCATCATCAGCTGCCATCATGTATGGAATGGGTAATCCGCTTCCATCATCTAGAGGCTCTGGAGGAGGTATTTGGAGAGTATTGCTTTCCATTGCATTGAATAAAGACACATTTTTAAATACACCGCCATCGATATAAGATTCTATTGTTGCATCCGACCATATATGTAAATAAACTTATAGTTTGGCCCCATCTACAACTGCTAGGAGAAACAATGCTGAAAGTGTTTTATAGTTAAAGTAGTAAGAACCACTCCCAGTGTGTGGTCTAATTACTATATGCTTTCCGTCCATTGATCATATACACGTGGGGGAAAAAATTCCACTGTTTCTCGAAATCATGGCAATATACTTCCATTCTATCTCTGTCCTAGGTACCTATGCAATGAAAATTAAAAAGCAATAAACAGCAAATAGTACCTAGTAGACAGTTGTAATAGTCAATGAGGTGTTTCATCGTTATCTTTTTCATGCAGGCTCTTGATCAACACATATGACGAAACAGAAGCATCAACCTTAGTAATGAAGATTATAAAAGTATGCTGATGAAAGCATAATGTCAAATGAGAGGAACAGATGCTGTTAGTGTGGTGTCAATAAAAAAGGCCTACTACCAAACAAAAAAAAGGATTTACTAAACGAAAGAAAAGAGAGACTAGAGAAGAAAATCTTTTAGAGAAAGCTATTACCATTATGGAGTCTACAAGCAACACCATCAAAACCTATTCAAAAAGATTGCTGATGATGTGCTGTTTGGGGAATACGTAACTTATAACTGAAAAAAACAATCAAAGACGAAGGTACGAAACAAAGAATTAATTTCAGATACAATCCATCAATATCTCTACTCATGCTGGTACTCAAAATACCAATGATGCTGGGGGACCAAATTTAATTATGCCATATACCCTAATGATACTGATATAGTATGTAATTGAAGTGGACCACTAAGTTCAAGAAGCAGTACATCACATACAAGAGATAGTACTCCGTGAAAGAACTTGTGACAACAATTGTATAATTGCCTTAATTTTTTTTAATCACTTACGTACTTTCATATGATCTTTCAATACTTCACATAACAGAGCATGATTTTCAGGTACAATTTTAACCAATTGGTCTGTCTGGGAATTCTGTACAGATACTGTAAGCTAGTATATGATTCTCCTAAAAGTAACAATAATATATATATAACACACACATTATGCACAGGCACTGACCCACTGACTAGAAAGCATAGAGTGAGTGGAAGTCGTTCTCCAGGAGGGATTGCTGGTCTCATATTTGTGTCACTATATGTTATATGTGGTGCCACTAGACTCAAGAGCTCCTCAAAGGATGTTACATCCATTCTCAGGAAAATTCTGTATGTGACCTGGTCACTCAGTCGTAATTCTTCACTTGTATAGTTGGTGATATGCTCTGTGTTCCTGACGTGTGCTATGGCTAACCAAGTCTCTGACCCAGAAAGTTCTATTTCTTCGCCTCCTGTCTCCTGGACAGTATTATGGCTATTAACATTCCACATGCTGCTATCTGCTGTCATGTTAAAATTAAATGTAGTTATTTAAAATAGTTAATAAAAATTATTGTGATAATGTGCATCAATATTCACCTTATTCACGCGCGACTTTGTTGCGCTTGCATGTTGCATACAACCAAGATAAAAACAAAATTACCTCGTGTATCCAGCCTTAACTTTAAGAGTTTGAAGCTCTTGCTACGATGAATTGGATTGAGTATCGGTACACTTTGTACAGACAATGGAGGGGAGTATGGTTTCTAAAAGAATTTGAAGAATTTCTTAAGTATAAGGTATCAGATATGAGCTCACCGTCCCCATATCCCCCTGCACAGAATGGAGTAGCAGAACGACCCTAAATCGCACTTTGATGGAGTCAGCAAGAACCATGATTAGATTTGCAAGGTTACTGATAGCTATTGGGGTGAAGCTGTGGCTACAACGGTTACATTAGAAAGAGTTCCCACCAGCGCATTTAAAGAAAGGGTATCACCTTTTGAGAAATGGTACCAAAAGGAGACCAGACCTACGTCATCTGACTTAGGTCTGGTCTGGCGGTGTTTGGTTGTGTGGCTTATGCCCACATTCCAGACTGTCAAAGAAAACAAATTAGACACAAAAGGCTTAGAAGTTTAGACTTGTGGTTTTATAGCCTCAACTCCAAAGGTTATAGGTGATGAATGAGAAAAACCACCAAAGTTGTGATAACCAGAGATGTGGTCTAATGAAAAATGATTTTTGGGTAAACAAAACTGAAGCAGAGACAATCATCCCAACTGTGGTGAACGTTCAAAGTAGACTCTGATGAGAATGACACTCAACCAAATAGGCCAGTGAGAGAGATACATCAGTCGATTAAGCAGAGACTCCTCCAGTAGGTTTGGAATGGTGAATATGTCTTGAAGCAGATGCAATGGTGAATGAAAGTGGTAACACCTGAAAGTACACTGAAAAAAAAATAAGGTGTGTCATGCAACTCCGAAAGTTATATCACACCATGGGTGTTGTTCACACTCCACTAAGAGTGTGTGTTACACCACCATATCTGGTGTGCATGTGAATGAAAATGAAAACTTGTACAGGTTGACATTTCAATGTGTCAAAATTCTTCTTTTATGTAATATTTCAGTGGAATTAAGTGGCTATTTTTAACAATATAAACACACAAAGGAGGGATGATCAGCTAATTCATGAACTTGTAGGTTTTTGGTGATTTAGACAGGTGGAGGATGTAAGTGAAAACCTCAAACGATTGAAAGTGTGGGTTAAAAAAACAGTGGGTAGTGTAATTCTTGAGGAACAAAGTAACAGATATCCACTGGTACACAATAATGTCAATAATATAAAAAAACATGTCATATGATCCAAAAACTGGTAGGATTATTCTTTAGTACAACAACAGCACCTGGGTTTATAAAGAATACGTCCAGTCTGGCCCAAGCCCAGCTTATCTATAAAGTAAGTATAGTTAGTTTAGTTGCCTAACGAACTTACATAATGTCATCTTCTTCTGTGATGCCTCTAATTAACAGTATATCACTGCGTTGTGTAACTCTCAGGCCATAACTGCTTGCATCAATATATTAATCAGTGTTAAGCCATTTAAGTGGAAAGAAGTACATGGTTGTGGTATGATTCTCCAACCATAAAGGCAACAGTCGAGCAAAGCACCCACATTTGTGTTGCTATAAGAATGAGATATAATATTGAATACATAACTACTGGTAAGTATATAATTAAATGTACCTGTTGCTTTAAGTATGATCATGAGAAACGTAAGGAGTGATTGTTGAAGGTACTTTGGGACTATAACAATATCAATATGGAAAACTTCATCTGACCATTCAAAAATGAAGGTGAGAAATTATCCATAGTAATTTAAATTATAATTTTTAGGGGAATAAACTGGTAAAACACCTTTCCCCCCCTTTCCAAAAACAATCGGTTGTTAATAGGTGAAGACTTTCCCCAATTGAAGAAAAGATTTTGGAGGTTAAAAGAGAATTTCCTCTAAACAAGTGGGAACATTTGTTTCTTTTTTTTTTTTTTTCTTAAAATAATTTGGGCTTTTGAAGGCCAAAAGGTAAGGTGATTGTTTGGGTTTATTTGGAATTAAAATTCCTTGGAAAAAGAAGAAAAAAAAATAAAGAATTACCCTTTCCAATTTGTAAAATAACCAAATGAAAACCCTTCCAAAATGGGCATTAATTTCCCAGGGCAAATTGGCCAATAAAAAATTTTGGCAATTTAAACCAAAGCCTAGTTGTCAAAGGTGTAAACCCCACCCAAGGGGAAAATTTGGCACGGTAGCAGGCAAAATTGGAATTTTCCCGGAAAAAAATTGTAACCCGGCCCTTTTGGTAAAAGAAACAAAACCCTTAAAATTCCTTGGAAATCCATACAAAAACCATTTAATAAGCTTTAAACCATTTAAAAAAAAACTTTTGGACAAAAATTTTCCAAAAAGGGTTCCCAAGTAATTTGTCAACCCCTTACTTTGAAAATAAAACAAATTGTAAAACTTTAAATAACTTTTAATTTTGAATTTATTTAATTTTGGTTTATTGGTTGGCCCCCAAAGATTTTTGTTAAAGAAAAAAATCCTTCAAAAGTAACCCACACAAGTAATACTTAAGAGTTTGGTTTTTTTGCCCGGAAATCCGATTCCGGTTTACAAAACTTCAAGGAGGTTATTAGTTGAAATATTTGTAAAGCTGTGGGATCAAACAGAAAAAAGGGGTGATTTTGAAGGGAGAAACCACCAATAATT
>NW_024534205.1:0-24314 GCF_016097555.1 Gigantopelta aegis
TTATCGGTATTGATGGTGTATAAGGTATAAATATTAATTCTAGTTTCTAGAAATAACCTCAAGCACATGTGGAATATCAATAATTGTACAGCAGTTTTTATTTAGTACACTAACACAATATTTTATTGTAATTTATACCATTTTATATTATCAATTATTATAGAAACACTCCGAAAAGGCCACATGGACTTCACGGAAAATAGCTCTTACTAGCCACCTGGCAATCAACATACTCACATGCTGGAAAGAAATGGAATCATTGGTGTGATATAGAACTAGATCCTTGTGTTAGCTTGGAGTCATGACTATATCAAATTTATCACTTATGATGGAGAAAGCGAAGAAGCAACAAGGCGAAATTTATGAGATGCTTTAGACTACCTGGAACAGAAAAATTACTTATTAATAAAATATGTAAATCGGTGCAGTAAGTTGATAGTAATTAATATGGCATGTCCAGAGTGACATTGAATACATAGTTTTGTGTGATAGTATTAATAAATTGTAGAGATTATTCTTAACTATTTATATATTTATATTTTAATACATTGATAGGGTAACCGTCAATTGTTCTTACCATTATGTATGTTAAACAACCAGAAAAGAACCTATAGCCAATGACCAAAGCTTGATTGTTCATCAAATTCAAAGGAACTATATTCTTATCTGCAAGCATGTAACCTTTGTTAGAATGACTTTTACCTTGATGATATATCTGATATTGATGCTAGTGCGCCTAGGATTGGTCTACCATAGCACACTTAAGTATCAACATGTACAATGTTATTGAGTATATGCAGACCATGTTGTTTTCCCGCCTCTTTTTTGTTAGCATCATATAGTCTAATGAACATCATCACCTTTCAACGTTTTTTGCAAAATCCAAGTGTTAAAAGAAACCTGTAGGGGTTTCACTTCATTAAACGATAGTTAAAAGCACGTTTGGAGTTGTTAATATCCAAAGTACATAGAACATTAAACTTGTCCAAATATTTAGAATAAACAAATTTTGCCAATAAATAACCACAGTATTATTATACTATAATAGCTATTGGAATAATTAGGTGATTTGTCTCTGGTTATCAAGTAGTATCTTATTTTATTATAGGATGGGACAAAACGAGTGTACCAAATATGTACATGTGGGAGGTGCTGCTACAATGCAAGAGGATATACAGGTAGGAGACACAATTGTAAGTATAATCCACATTAGTTTTAGAATTCATAATTGTTAAAAGATATATTTTTTAATTAAAAGCTTAATTATATGTGAACTCTTTGCAGTAAGGGACCACTTCCAGCAAAATACTTGTATGTGATTTATGAAAAGGTGACTGCTGAAAACATCTCAAAAAACAGCTTGCTTACATAGATGCAGTTCCATGAATAGTTATAACTTATATAGCACTATATGTATAAAAAATGTTTTTATTCGATTTTTTTAAGTTGTCCTGTTTTGTAAATCATGTCACAAATGTTTTTGAACAAAGCATCGCCTATTGCAAAAATTAGGTCACATTTTTAATTATAAGGATTATGGCAAGGAGTGGTATTTATTGATTGCTACAGTCCAAAGGAAACAATCAATTCTAGATATGAAGATTTATAGATCAGATATTCTAACACTAGCTTGGACTATAATATCAGGGAAACTTTAATATTATGCCTATGGTAAAACACAAGGCCTAGTTTATTATTAAATTTTAATAGGTAAGCATCAGAAACAGAAGAAGCTTAAGCCTAGGTCAGAAAGACTTTATTCCACCATTCAGAGTCTGAAACATCTAATGGATATGGTGATGAACAGACTAGAGGAAGATATCTGAAAGATCAGATATAAGCAACTCTTTCATCAAAGAAGCATTATAATAAGATTATTATGAGAGTTTTAGAAGAAAGAGGACTAAAGCATAGTATGCTAAAGTACTAGTCTTATTATATTATATCTTTCCATAGGAAAAAAGCAGTGGAAACAGAAGAAACTAAGTAGGCCAGAAGAATTTTATTCAACCATTCAGAGTCTGAAACATCTAATGGGATTGGTGGAGACAAGACGAAAAAGACCTCATGAAGATTCATATATAAGCAAATCTTCATCAAAGAAGCACTTACGATTATGTAATAGAGAAAAGAGGACTAAAAGATAGTATGCTTAAGTACTAAGTCGTATGAATATTATATTATTTCCGTAGGAAAGCAGTGGAAACAAAAGAAACTAAGTAGACCAGAAGAGTTTTATTTCAACCATTCGAGTTGAATGAATCCTTATATACCTGACAGTAATTTAATTTTTAATTTTTTTGCATTTATTAGTAAATGCTTGTAGAACACTTGATATATGAACATTATTACTTGAGGCTACATGTATGAAAACCTTTAGTGAAATACACAAATAAACTATACTACCTTACATATAGTAAAATACAGTTGACCTATCTTCTATATATAAACCTACAGCAAATTTTTTTCATCACGCTAGAGACATATTAATCAACTGATTATACTGGCCTAATACATTTGGTAATATCAAAAGATGACTTGGTCAATACATATACACTATATTCACTATGAATTCTGTAGTTACCAAACTAAGTTGATAATAAGATCTGAACAGTATCTTAATTTAATACTATAGAGACAACTCGTATAGGTAATTGATGGAAAAGTGTGTAAAAAGATTAGATTATTCACTTGTTTTATTGGTTTCTGAATAGTAGAGTTAACAAAGTGTTAGCCATAGCAAGTCAATATAAGTATCATCAGTTTCTATTGAAGAAAAGTCATTACCTTATGACAAAGTTAAATGAAATTTACTGAATAGGCCAATAAATGTTTGCTATGTTATATAAATACTGTAATAATTGTTAATTATTTTCCAGTCTACACCTGAACAAATTTCACTTTAGTTGTATGGAACTGTGAGCATAGTTAGCAGATAATGAGAATATTGTTGTACTTTTAGTCCAATTTACATCACCTAAATAGGACTCTAGTGTACAAGAGATATACAATTAATAATAACAATAATAGAATGTTTCATACAAAAAAAGGTCATAAGATTATCAAAATCAGCACTCATAATAACATCAGAGTATACCTTTTTATAAGTAACTTTCTAGTATACTTATTGTAATAGACATACATATTATAAAAAAATCAGTACACCATATGGTAACAATTCTTTCTACGCATAACATTATTCAGATAATATATATAAAGAGTGGTTTTCTGGTGTCTAAACAATGTAGGTCTATTAAGTTCTTCAAATTTCCAATTTTACCAATTATGGTTTTATCCAGAGTTTATGGCACTCTGGAAACTGGACACACACTAAAAATAGTGTAGAAATTTCGCTGCTGCTGCTGATCAGTGAAAGGTCCATTTTTTGATAGTTTATTGGTTGCATTGTTTTTGTTTGAAGTAATAAGGTACAGTCTCATTAATATTTCTTTATATATTCAGAATTAATTATATTAATTAAATCTGACACTGTGATGTTACACTGCTGCTTATTGCATAAATCGATAAGGAGGACATAACTTTGGCTAACTAACATAGACTCATTTATGTGTTTTACTCAGTCCCCATACATTTAACTTGGTTTTTATTGCTTAAAAACACAATGAATCACAAGATAGTCATACTTCGGTAAACTTGCTATATTAAACTCTTCATCACTAACCATTGAGTAATGTTAATATTGTGGACCCTTCTTAGTCTCATGCACAGATGCCCACTCATTTAATGTGAGAAAGAGAGTTTGGTGATTTTATTCCTGTAGAGGAATTGGAAGCGCCAGAAGTAGCTACTTTTGACCATTCCTTGAAGTTAAGCAATATCATTAAGGGGATTAAAATGATGGGAGACAACCAGAAATGTATTTTCTGACTCCAAGATGGAGCTGCTTTTTCTCTCTTTTCTCCTCTTCCTTTTCTTCTTATCCATCACTCTTTCTCTTCATCCTTCTCTCCCCTTTCCCTCCTTCTAGATTGAACATGAACTTCACTTGTACATAGATTGTGTAGAAGCTATATATACTCTATTTTACTGTAACTCTTCTTCTACTGTTCTTATCAAATTATATTTGACATTAATCCTCCCATCCTTATGTATAGATTCTCTCACATTTTGGGATCCATATTCCATTCCTAACTCTTTAATCTTCCTTCTCTCTCCTCCCACAGAAAAACATTCAAGTTTGTCCTTTATACAAGTTTATTTTTAGTAATCTCTGCATTCTGCCTGGCTCTTTTCATTTCAAAATCAGTCCTCTTATAATTTACGTTCTTCTCACTCATTAAATCTGAATCCACACAGTAAAAAGTGATGGATAGAAAGTACCCAAACGTTGGGGTCAAAACACCTGCAACTCAGGTAACCATGTCTTGGGTTAAAATAACCCAATGAAAATAATAGTTATAGCAACTATCAAATGTACTGGTGATTATAACACACACCTATAGTTAAAGTAACATCTGACATAAGTAGCACTGTGTTAAAAATTATATTTTTTGTATTGAACTTTAGTTGGAAACATTATATTTCCATATGAATTTCTTTGTGTTATCTTTCTTTTGAAATGTAAGTGTTTCAAAAGACAGGAAACACTGTACAAGGCATATTTCCAGTAAAAAACATATAGAATTGATGTACTATTGAATATTTTAAATGAAGAAAATCATTAAGTATTTGAATAAAGTTTTGAATTTAGTTTATTGATAATAAAATGGGCGTGGTTCGTAGCTTAACAGTGTAAAGGAAACTTTTTTCGCTGTGTCTAGGTAGCCCGCTACCGGCTACTAACATTTCAAACTTATATAGCCGGCCGAGGAATAAAGGGTTAATATTCGTAAATTTTAACGCCCCACACAAGCTGTAATAATAGCTCCGAAAACGTGATTCATATTTTTAACCCTCACACCCGACCAAGTTTAGGTTTTAACACTTCACTATTTAAACTATTAAGTCACAAATGCTTTTGCTTGTTACAAGATGAGCCAAGCCAAATTTACATTTAGCCTTGTTTTTATGTTGGCACAGTCAAAATGGTTCCAATTTAGGCATGAATCACAAACAATAGACTCTTCAGTGTTTGTCATCAATTCTTCCAGAAACATTGCCCGTAATACCACACAGGTTAATTCAGTAGAGTAGCTTGAACACTGCTCCATGCATCTTCAGTAAAATACTTTGCAACAATATATACATTCTCATCAAGACATGCTGAAGAGATTTTTTCTGCTACGAGTCCTCTTGGATGTGTAGTGAGCTGTTAATCACTAATAACTTATTATTATTCATTAATCATTATAATTATTATTATTCATTATAATTATGCTTCTGGAAGTATCCACATAAGAAGCACATGTTGCCACTAGTATAAAGCATCAACTTTCAGTTAGTCAGTCAGTCAGTTTGACTTCAAAAAAGAAAATTTCTATTTAGAAATCACACTAATTGGTGACCCTGATGCTACTCAGTAGAGCACAATGACTGATCCAGACCCTAATATTTCTTCAATGCCCTCTCTAGCTGCTGTCAGCATCAAACTGCCACCATTCTGGCCTGCTGACCCAGAAGTTTGGTTTGCTCAAATAGAGGCGCAGTTCACTATGAGAGGAATTACTTCTCAAAAGACTCGTTTCGATTATGTTGTCAGTTCTCTCAGCCCTGAATTTGCTGTCGAAGTTAGAGATCTTCTCCTTAGACCGCCAGACGAAGCTCCATATGACACACTTAAATCCGAACTCATCAAACGCACAGCTGCCTCGGAGCAACATAAGCTGCAAGAACTCATCAGTGGTGAAGAACTAGAGACCGTAAACCGACTCAGCTATTGCGTCGAATGCAGCAACTTCTTGGAGACAAACTCGGGAACTCAGCAGATGCTAACCTCCTTTCTTCGTGAACTGTTTTTACAAAGGTTGCCTCCCAATGTCCGTATGGTACTCGCATCAGCTGACACCTCCTTGGACCTGAGCAAGCTGGCAGACATGCAGACAAAGTCATGGAAGTTGTAACCCCTACAGTCGCTTCAATCTCCACCCAGCAAACAAACTCTGAAGTTACTCTATTGCGTGAAGAAGTTGCTCATCTGGCTGACCTAATTACATCACTGACCCATGACAGACTCAGATTCCGACACTGAACTCCTTTCGCACCCGTAGACAACGGAGTCCAGCTCCAAAAACTCCTCCACCTGATGATACCCTCTGCTGGTACCATGCTAAGTTTGGGAAGCTGCACGAAATGCAAGGAGCCCTGTAGCTTGGGAACACCCCAGGCCGGATGTTAGCGGCGACAGGCGTTTCCGGCCAACATTTCAGTCGCCTTTTTCATGTAGTGATACTAACCACACACACAATTTCTTGTGGATACAGGTTCAGAAGTGAGTGTGATACCTCCTACGCCAGCTGATCGTCGTCACCAGCTGGATAAACTCACCCTTACAGCATGAATAACACTCCTATTTGTACTTATTGGAAGCGGTTCCTGAATCTTAACCTTGGCCTCAGACGTTCACTACCTTGGATTTTTGTCATCGCTGAGGTGCAAAAGTCCATTATAGTGCTGATTTTCTTCAGACTTCGGACTTCTGGTAAATATAGAAAAGCAACAATTGACTGATGGTCATACACATATTCATGTTCACGGTATCCTCTCTATGGACTCTTCTCCTAGTCCATCTTTTTCCCCCAGGACCATGACAACCCATACATGATGCTATTGTCTAAATTCCCACTCTCACACAAATTTCTTTGCTAGACATCCCTATTAGGCATGACATCACCCACCACATCCAGACTGTTGGCCCACCTGTGTCTGCCCGTCCAAGACGACTGGCTCCCAATCGTCTACATGTTGCAAAGCAGGAGTTTGAGCACATGCTTAACCTTGGTATCATCAGACCATCGTCAAGCCCATGGGCGTCCCCCCTACACATGGTGCCCATCAAAAATAGTGGTGATTGGCATCCTTGTGGAGATTATCGCACCTTGAACAAAATGTACTGTTCCCGATCGTTATCCAGTACCACATATCCACGATTTCACTTCAGCGTTACAAGGTGCCACCATATTTTCAAGACTAGACCTCACACGTGCATATTATCAAATCCCTGTAGATCCAGCAGACGTTCCCCAAACAGCAATAACGACACCCATTTGGCTTATTTGAGTATGTTCGCTTGCCTTTTGGCCTAAGGAATGCTGCACAGACTTTTCAACATTTTATGGATCAAGTCCTACATGGCATTTCCAACACATATGTCTATATTGATGATATACTGATTGCTAGCAGTTCTCCCGAAGAACACCTACGAGATTTGAAATCTGTTTTTGAACGTCTTGCTTGTCATGGGATTGTCATTAATCCCAGCAAATGTATTTTTTTGTGTTGACCAACTAGATTTCCTAGGACATCAGGTTACCTCTCAAGGGGTTGCCCCACTTCCAGACAAAGTTGCAGTCATTCGTGATTTCCCTCAGCATACATCTCCATGTCAGCTACGTCGGTCCATTGTAATGGTCAATTTTTTACCATCGTTTCCTTCCCCATTGCACTGACCTGATGCAGGCTCTATATGACCTACTTAAGGGTACAAAATCAAAGTCCCATACTCTCACTTGGAATGATGATGCAATAGCTGCCTTCAGAAATACCAAGGAAGCTTTGGTTGCTGCCCTCCTTTTTATTCTACCCTGCCCCTGATGTACCACATGTCTTATGACTGATGCATCTGATACAGCAGTAGGTGCTGTCCTGCAACAACACATCAAAGGCTCATGGCATCCAATTTCCTTTTTCTCCAAAAAGATGACTTCTACAGAAAAAAAAACGTTATAGCACTTTTGACAGAGAGCTACTGGCTGTTTATTTAGCCATTAATCATTCAGACATTTTCTTGAAGGCAGAGAGTTCCATTTTTCACTGATCACAAACCGTTAACTTTTTGCCTGAATATTTGCTCCGATCGTCACTCACCTCGTCAAGCACGACAACTAGATTATATCTCACAGTTCACTTCCAATATACGACATATCCAGGGATCTAATAATCCTGTAGCAGATGCACTCTCCTGCATCGAGATAAATGCTCTGTTGTCAGGACAACCCCCCACAGTAGATTACGCTGCTATGGCCGAGACTCAGTCCACCGATCCCAAATTCGAGCACTTCAATCATCCCCATAGTCCTCATTAGTAGTTGAAGCCATGCCATTTCGTAACTCATCCTATCCGCTTTACTGTGATACCTCTACTGGCACACAATGTCCCCCTAGTTCCAAAAGTGTGGCGACGTGTTATATTTGATTCTATCCACCGTTTATCACACCCAGGGATACGAGCGACCCAGAAGCTCATTACTACTCGCTATGTATGGCCTGGCATCAATTCCGATTTTCGCCGTTGGACACGCTCTTGTGTCCAGTGCCAACGTGCGAAGATACAACATCATATACGATCTCCACTGTCATCCTTCCCTGCTCCCAAAGCTCGTTTCAAAATAGTTCATGTTGACCTGGTTGGACCGCTGCCATCATCACGAGGTTTTTTTACATCCTCACCTGCATTGACCGTTTCACCAGGTGGCCCGAAGCTATTCCTATCACTAATACTACCGCAGAGACAGTGGTACAAGCATTTATCAATGGATGGGTATCCCGGTTCGGTGTTCCCTTGACTATGTTACCAACCGTGGCCGTCAATTTGAATCTCATCTATGGAAAAATCTAATGTCATTTCTCGGGTGCAAACGGGCACGTACAACAGCTTACTACCCACAATCAATGGAATGGTGGAACGTTTTCCATAGACAGCTGAAGTGTGCTTTGAAAGCACAAACCAATACAAACTCGTGGATGGATGCCCTCCATTTGTTTTGCTGGGAATTCGAACTTCCCTAAAAGAGGACATTTCCTCTACAGCAGCTGAATTGGTGTATGGCACAACTCTCTGCTTACCTGGAGAATACTTCACTCCTACAACTACTGAATCACTCCCAGATCCATCCAACTATGTCAGACAGTTAAAAGTCCTTATGCAACATATCCACTCATCACCACCTCGGCAACCCACTAATAATGACAGTAACATTCCGAAATGTTTTAACCACTGCCACCCACGTCTTTATCCACCAAGACGTAGTACGTAAACCACTTCAGCCACCGTATGATGGTCCATTTCTAGTTGTAAAAAAGAACGGATAAACACTACACCGTTGATATCAATGGTCGAAAAGATACAGTTTCCATCGACCGCTTAAGCTAAATCACACTAAAGATGAGTATACCATTAAGAGTATAGTCCAGAGTATCAGCATCAACAAGCCACTCAGTATCACTATAATATATGTATTTAAACAATTTATATTAATCTATTAACTTTTTTCTTTTTCCTTAGGTGTTTTTTTTTACAAAAGGGCACAGGTTTTATCGATTTACGATGCTTTGATAATCCAATCACAGTTGTGTCAATGCCCTTTGCTCTCTCCCACGTTTCTTGATTTTCTTCAGAATCTTTATATCAGCTAGAGCTGTGAACATAACTGAGCAACACTTAACAATAGCAACTTACTTTGATTGCTAGAGCTTTCAATTGGACAATGTTCATCAGAGGTTTCATGTGGCTCATGCCTACAGTAAATAATATGTATGTACATTCTGATACAAAACTTAATCATTGTAAAGTGAAGCAAGTATATTAATACATTCAAAATCATCTTCAGACAATCTACAAAGGCCACACTGATAATAGCATCAAGACAATTAATACTTACGTATATAATGGTACATCTTTTGTTCTAGGTGGGCTCATGTCATGTTATCAATCTCCTTGTCTGTAAAGTCAACTTCATCATCAAGATAATCTAAAATAACCATAGGTCACTCCATTCCTTTCTTGGAAGACGTTTATTTTGATCTGAAGTTCCTGGTAGCTATGAAATTGGTCACCAACAGAAAAAGATACATCGTCTTGAGTCTTTTGGTCAGCAAGAATGAAGACAGAGCCATTATTACAGCTGGTGTGGGGTATGGGGGGGGGGGTTAATTTTACGAATATTAACCCTTTATTCACTCTGCCGGCTATATAAGTTGGTAGCCGGTACCGGCTACCTAGAACACAGCGTTCCTTGAAGTGTAGTTGCCAAGTGCTCAGTGGCGCTAAAAACTAGATGAGCAAACTTTAGCCCAAAGTATGTATGGAATTGCTCTAAAGATGTAGCTAAACCAGCAGCTTTTGATGATGCTTCACTGCTAGCATCCTCACTTATTTTTTCTAGTACCTCCAACAGGACACAATAATTTTTCAACACTGAATCATAGCAGCTGTCCTTACTGTCCAACGTGTTGGACACAGAGGCTTTATAGAAGGCAGATGTGCAGATATGTCAATGTCACTTTGTATGTGTTTAAAAAGAGCTAACCTTTTTGGAGATAATATTATCAGATTATGCAGCTTATTGACTAAAGCAGTGCATCACGTATTTGCTTGGATTGCTTGCACACTTTTACAAATACAGATTAAGTTGAATGTGCTAAACAGTGGATGAAAATGGCTTTTGGTTCTGTTTGCTGAATCTGTGCAGCTTACTCCATTCAAATGGCCAGCCATGTTGGCTGCCCCATCATATGCTTGGCCATAACAACCAGCTAGAGGAAGATTACAACGTACAAGACAGTCTAAAATTACTGACTTCAGAGTAGATGCATCTGTTAATTCTACACTCACTAAGCCAATTAAATCTTCATGTACTTCATAAGATTGATTCACCCACCTAATGCATATTGCCAAATTACCTTCTTCATTATCATTGTGTCCCCTTATTGCCAGTCCTTGTCGCAGCAAATATCTTAAGGATTCCAGTTGTTTCAACAACATGTTTCGGCTTGTCTCTTGATCTTTCTTAGCTACTAGTTTGCCATTGATATTATTGTTGTTTGTGTTGATGCCAAATGTGAAAACATGGATTCTCTGTGGGCTTGACTATTTTCATGCTCCTTAAACTTTTGGCGTGCTTTTTTCCAATTGCTGAAACCTTTAATGAATGCATTGTTGCTTTTTGTACTAAATGTAAAACTTCCAGTTGTACATTTTATACGACAGTAAAAACAGAATACTGAATTATTTGTGCCACAGTACGAGAGCCATTTGTAGTCATTGAACCAACTGTTTTTGTATGCTATGATTCTGTTTGCGATGTCGTGTGTTTTGCTTTTACTAACATTTTAGGGTGGTAGGTTCATTTCTCACACTTGCACAGCATTCATTTCCAAATCCATCAAAAGCAACTAAATTACAGTCATCATTTGTTACATTACTTTGAGTACTTCCTTCCTCATTGTCAGAACTACTGTCAGATTCAGCTTGTCAAATATTAGATTGACTCTCGACATCACCTGGCTGCTTGGAGCTGGTCAGTCTCAGATACACTGGCAACACTAACATATTCGCTACCATGAGTAACATCACTTCCATCTTCAAGTCTTAAACATTTGGAAGGAGGAGGTTCAGACTCAGAAGATGCTGAGGGTGAAAGAATAATTTCAAACTTGACTGATATGTCATTTTAAAATAAAGACAAGAGTCAGCTGCAAGCTATTGTACTATATATACTTGTGCAATTACATGTGGCAATGTTTAATGTATTATACTGAAATAGCTCAAAGTAAAACTGTGAAATGTACTAATTAACTAATTGATGTCTTGATTGTCATCAACTGATCGATTTGATTCCAGCAAAACAACCAAATATGACTTAGGTTATATTGGGGAGGGGGGGCTTAGCCCCCCAACATTTTATTGGGGGGGGGGGCGCTATAGCCCTCTAGCCCCCCCCCCCCCCCTGTTCCTACCCCTATGCCTAAAGGGATATAATACATACAGAACATGTTGTCCAAAAATATGTAATGTTAGGTTTGAGTGAAAGAACTGACAGTTCAGTTAATTATAGTTTATTAATTTTATATAATTTTGACAACAACATAACTAATAAATGTATTAACTTGTAGTTAGTATATCCAAACATTAGGTCATTATTAATCAATTTATTATTATTATTATTGATATTATGTATAATTTGTTTTGTTGTTGTTCATGTAGAAGTTAATTAAGGGGACTTCTATTTAATCGTAATCCTGACACTGAAATATCTAATTCAGGTAATTTAATTTCTATATAATATGTCAAAACATACTGATAATATTGAAAGACTGTTAGCCTATAATAAGCTCTTGCCTAATCCATCCTGGCCTTCATAGTGACTACTTTTTTAGACTACATTTTTAATAGTTTCTTTAGTCTTATACTCTGACCTATTTTTAATTGATATTGTACATTGCATGAGCTATGTAAGTAGAAAAGACTGATCATATCACTAATGTTGTTGTACCTTTATATGTTGTGTTTTGTCTTCTTAATTTAATATATTATTAGGAGCAGTCAGGAAAGATACAGCATAGTGAGCCTGAACATTTTGATGTAGAAAAGCTCCTACTAGCAAAGGAAAAACCAACCCAAGGTATTCTGAGTGATCTTACATAACATGTGTTGTTGTCATGAAATGTCACTGTCATACATTGTATAATTATTTTTTATAGATTTATTTAAAGGAATGATGATAGAGGGAAAGAGCTATTCCAAGTTATCCTGCACAAGTTATCACACCATAGACCTTCATATGGAATTACTGTAAATGGATTGTTGGTTGGTGGCAAATTTGAATTTCCTGAAAATAGCGTACTTATTAGTGGAGTGTGTTATATATCAGTATCTAGTTCATCTCAACTCAATAAACCAGTTACACTTCAACTAGAACATTGTGTTATTATCACTGATGAGAAACAGGCACAACATCTCAGTTTTGTTGTTGCTAAATGTGATCCACCCTTCAAGTTTAAATACCTACCAGGAGGATCATTTTGTCCTCATTCACAATATGGCACTATACATCTCAAAGAATTTTCATACCAAGCTGTAGTACTTTGTGCTGCAGCTGGTGGTGCCATTGTATATCATTGTGCAACTAGGAAGTATAATTATCTGATCAGTTAAGCCATGTATGTAATGAAATATAATAAACTTTGAACAAAAGCTATCACATTAATTATACTAAATACCTACTTTATATAGATCCTAACTGCAACTATCGAGCTTATGTCTTCTACAAAGTAGTTAGTGTGGGAACATGGATGATGAGGTTCACATTTGTTCAAGATACCATATATTCAAATGCAGTAAATGTTTATCACTTTAAATTATTATGTAATCATCAATATTTCATAAATAGGTGCTAAAATGGAAGTCTGAGTTTGGTAGTGAAGATTTGAATTTTCGATTTCATTTTGTAATAAGGTACCTTCATCAAAAAGAAGAGGAGAAAGCAACCACTAGAAATAATGATACAGATAATACATTGAAGTTATTAGGATTTCCTGATAATTCGGTTCATGGATAGAGAATAACACCACTACACACACCAGTAGTAAGTGATGTGTGTGTGCATTTGAGAGGTGAGAGTAAGCAATGCTTACTACATACACCTCTAGTAAGCAATGTTTGTCTGTGAGTGTGTATGTGTATGTGTGTGTGTTTAGTGTGTGGTGTGTGTGAGTGTAGATGAAAAAATATCCATGTAAACTACATATAAGTTTCTATTTTGCATTTTACTCAATTTGATATAGATTAACAGAAAAGATGCTGATAAGTGTATTCGATCATTGCTTTTTGATCCTCTTAATATTTTTGTACAAATATCTGCTGATCCTGGAATGAGTGATTTCAGTAATAAACTTGAACATCCTATAATAATTGAGGGCATTGAAGTCGCTGATAGTCAAACATCAGGCACTGTGAACCTGAAATTGTGATTACTAGATCATTGACCAGTAATTTACAAAGTGAGTATTTACATTTATATTTGTAGTATCCTAATTATGACCTTAATCTTAGCATTTCTACTAATATTATTATTTTTTAATCCTTAAATATGAAATACCAAACAACTAGGCAATTAATTTTGGCAGTTAAGACTCTCAAACTAAACCAGAAATTATTATGTACATGTATCTTCTGTAAATCCTGTTATATTTGTGTGTATAAGTTTGTAGCTCATTGTAATAACAAAAGTATGTCTAAAGGACAACACTTTCTAACATACACAAACCACAAAAAGAACTCACAAAGCTTTAGAAATGAATTTAAATTTAAGCTAATGTATTTTATAGTATGTATTCCTACACCCAGCAATACAATATTAACATTAAGAAATGCAATAACAGATGTATGATGAAAATGCTAGTGAGTGTAATGAGAAGGGTGACAGACAGAGAAAGATGTGAGATGTTTGTTAGATCTGAGATGCTTCATTGTCCAGTCATTGTGACAATGGGCAAGAAAATGCAACCACAATACTGTTTTATTTAGTAGAGTAGATTTGCTCATCAAATAATAGCAAGTTGAAGTTATTTGATAGAAGAGAATTCCTTAATGATACTTTATATCTAAGCATTTGGCCAATATTTCCCATATATTGTTCAACAGGACACTTCTGTTTAAGTCATAACTACTTAGAATACTACTAGCATGTGTCACAAGACTTAACTGTGTATACATATATATGCAAAGTTCATAATAATGAGAGAGACATGTAGTGTTAGAAAGTTATGTACATGTACATTGCACATTTACTTACATGCAGGTGCATTTTGTTATATAAATTCATTTGTGACAGATGGAAAGGTTTGTATCTTCTCTACTTTCCCAGATATACGTATATTGTCCATTTTTGAGAGTTAGAGATTTTTTAACAAATTGAATCATTAGCAAGCATCCTCTTTTATAATAACAACAGGTTTTTCACTTAATAAAATCTATTTAACATTCTACCAATTTGTTGAAGAGGTATAATATAGTAACTACTACAAACATGGATTCATAATTCTAACTTAGCTTTCATTTTATAAATATCTTTTCAATTCTTATTTATTTCAGAATTACAATACTCTAAAAGCATCAGTAAATATGGACAATCTTCTAGTAGATAATACCTATCACAAATTACAGAATGTACCCAACATTATTGACCACAAATGATGTATTCTGATTGACTCACTACATATACATTTAACAGTTAACAGTTCAGTTGACAGTTTGCTTTGTAGATTATAAAACAATAATGATTTTTAAAAAAATGTTTTATGCAGTTATGATCATTTGCGAAACTATTTAATCTTTGAATGCATAAAGCTTCAAGCTAGTTTTATTTTAGCATTTATATAGATAGCTCTGTTATATATATATATATATATATATATATATATATATATATATATATTATAGAACAATTTTATAATTTTTAATTGCTTGATGATTTGGTTAGGTTATTTAGTCAAGTTGTATATTATTTAGTCAATGTCACTGGTAACAAACAAATATAACTTAGTTTGGATCAGGCTTGGGGTCAAATACATGAGTATTTGTATTTAGCTGTATTTAAATACTTTTTTGAGTATTTGTATTTGTATTTGTATTTTGAAATTTTGAAACAGGAAGTATTTATATTTGTATTTGAAATACTTCATGAAATCTTTAAATACTCCTTTTTAAATTGTTTGTTTCTGTGGAAAGACTATTCAGCATAGTAGGAAAAGTTTTTTTGCCCTGATCGATATCGCCTAGCTGATAAAACATTTGAAGAACTTATGCTTATCAATAATTTGTAATGATTAGTTCATTATATGTAAAAGCAAATAATGGGATTTTTTTGCTGGGATAGTATAAAGAAGTATTTGGAAAGCATTTAAATACTTTTCAAAGTATTTGTATTTGTATTTGAAATACATTCCTGCTAGAAGTATTTGTATTTGTATTTTGTATTTCATGTTTTGAGAGTATTTGTATTTGTATTTAAATACTATTCAATGTATTTGACCCCATGCCTGGTTTGGATACTTTCTTACTTTCTTCTACCTGGTATGTAACATTATGAATATCATACATATTAACATCATGATACATAAATAATCAAGTCAAGGCACTCAACAAGTTAGTTTTAAAGAATAACTTGTACTATTTTACCAGTTTATTCTTTTGTTATAGAGTGTTGTCATCTACATAACATTTATCTGAATGTTGACCTTTCACTCATATTTCAGTGTAACATTTTGTTTTATAATTGGACCTTTGCCTGAAATCTAGTTCTTTATAAACCTCATAAGTTCTACCTATCTTTGTTTTGAAAGCAACCATACCTTTATAGCATACTAAAAAATAAATCCAAACCTTGTGTCATTGATTATATCATGACCTGATTTATCTGATGAAGTTAACTGACTTTAAAGTTTTAGTCTGATGTTACGATAAATATTTTAATGCTTTTATTTCACTGTTGATATTTAAAACTGTAATTAGGAATGTAGTCACTATTTGTAAGGCACAAGAAGTGCATACTCCAATACAAATTAATACTGTTAGGTTCTAATTAGTATTTAGTCTAATGAATAGTATTTATGTCTCATTGATGTATGAACTTAATCTTCATGGACTATTAATATTGTGTTTGCATTAAGTATTTCAGTTATCAGAAATTTTTTTAACAGTCTCACTTGTTATGTCATGCATCTATACATGATTACACTTATATTATTTAACAAACAAAACTCATTAATTTTCATTAGATCAATATTAACTTGTATATTTTTCTATTTAATATTAGGTAATATAGCTGAAGGAGGTGTACACATATCTACTTACCAGATCATCTCTTGGATAAACAACCTACAATTCAAGTTACTACATATGGTAGAACAGCAAAATGGAATCAATTAGGTGTGAAACTAGGACTGAACAGTGTGGATCTAGCTGGATGTCATGATTGTACCAGTATGTATCAATTATAGATTATGAAGAAGCAAGAGGAGCAACAAGGAGGAGTTCACTGTGTAAATTCTTTAGAATAGTTCATTATACACATAATGTTATAACACTAGTATCAGTTTGTTATAAGCAGTACTGATACTAAAGCTGTATATAAGAACGTGATACAACATACTTATTACTTACGTTGTTATAAACTGTCTTATATTAACATAAACTAAAGAAATAAATTAATATATGCTTATTACAGATGACTATTATTAAATTGATGTTGCACTGTAATTTTACTTGAACACCACAAGTGTTAGCTTACACTCTTCAGGATAATCAATCATTAATTATAAAGTAAAGAGAAAAACAAATCAATCCAAGAACATTCTGTACTTTGAAAACTGAATGATGTGAGACAATTATTTGTTTTATTTGTTTTATTTTAAATAATGTAACATCTCAAATTTTAAAGTGTGGAATATTAAACAAGTAAATTTTTAAATAAAGGAATACAGACAATCACTTTGTCATCTCCATAATCAAATTTTACACAAGTTTCAATTACTGCACAATGTCCTACTATTCTAGAAATAGGGTTGAAACTAATGCAACTCTCCTGCACAAAAGTTTGTCGCAGAAACAAACAATGTGGGAATATATTTATCTTTATATGGGTGATCTTCAAAACATTTGACATGAGCTAATACATTAACATTTGTCATTGTACTTGCACTTGACTTTGATATTAGCTTTAATTCATGTCGAAGAAAGTAACTGACAATTCCAACTCTGAGAGGTGTCGCACCACTTGTATCAATACCTGAAATATTCAACAAGTGAGCAACAATTGCATTTGACTTTTGTGAGCGTGATTTGCTACTGAGAAAAAGCTCTCCATTAACAAATACTTGTTTACATTCTAAGTAAAAACGAGAAGGTTGAATGTCATATTCTTCTGAGCAGTATAGACAATTATACATTTTTTTAGATTCTTAAATCCAGTATCATCAAAAACTCTTTCAACTAATGGATTAACAAGTTTGTAGTAGCTTTTCACCGTGCAGTCAAGCATTGAAACTGGACAGGTGTGTTAACTAGTTTGATTTCAAAATAGCAATTCCTTCAGTGGCAGTCTGGTTAACAGAACTATGAATATCAGTTGCTTGAAATTGACGAATACATATAGATGCTACATCAAAAAAGCCACTATCACAATCTCTACCAGTACACTCTAGAGTGTTCAAATATATTGTAAGTTATTAAACTTAGAAAACATTTGTTTTTCAGGGCCAAGCCATAATAATGACATCCCCTCAATTATTCCATTGTATCTTTCAAAGAGAAACACGAAAAAGCAGGGGAAAGGGCCATAATCAAAAATACATTCTTTCAAGAGACAAGCCATGTGCATATTTGGTGTACATTTTTTCAGCTCCATACAAATGCTGGAACTCTTTACAAAATTTTAGAAGCGAAGAATGGGCTTTGATTACTTGTGCCTTAGTTACACACATTTGACAAAGTAATTTACAAGCATCAACAAACAATGACCAACATTTAAAGTGTCTTTGTGGTAAAACACCATAAAGAACATAGAGTGAACAGATTAAAATCCAGTGTTTCCACTGGTCAGCTGTAAATGTTGCAAATCCAGATTTTATTTTTCTTGGAATTCTACCAATGTTGGATGGTGGATTTAGTGAATCAACTCTTTTTTGTAAAGTTTCAAATCGATGGTGTTAAGAATTTTCCATACCTTAGCTGTATGCTTAGCAATCCCGAGAAATATGTTGTGCATAGGATCTATGGTATGAAAACGAATAATATCAAAATGTGGGAGATTTAGTAGCACTGAATATCTCACCCCAGTACATTGTTCTTTCAAAGCACAAAGATTAGCAGTTTGAGCTTTTTGAACAAGCATAGCATTTGCTAGGTGATCACTAAGCTGACGAGCTTCCCAATTCTCACAGTCATAACCAGAAAAGTCTGGATTTGACCAAAGAGATGCTGTTGGGAATGACTTTAGGCATTTAGAGCAGCCTTTTCAGGATTGTAAGATAAAAATCCACATACTTTTTGTGTCGCTGGTAAAGTCTGATCCAACACAGGTAATAAGGGCACGAACTGTTGTTGAGCCAAATAAAGAATTTGAATTCTTGTATGTAATGCCTTTATAGAGTGTTTTTATGTCATCAACTAAAGGTGAGAGGAAACTATTAATGTCCCTTTTGGGTTTCTTTTGGACCAGGAATCATTCTACTAATATAACATTGTGAAACTTGTACCGCTCAGATCGAGGAAGTTTTTAAAAAATAAATTGCCCCCAGCAGAGTACTCTGTTTGCTTGAAAGGATTAAACCAATCTACATTGAGAGTTAACAGTAATTGTGAGGTGCTGACAAAAATGGTATGCTATCAATATTTTGAAGTTCCTTCCATACATCACCATTATATATATCGCAGTAAATCTCCTTAGCTGACAAATCTGGTCTGTGCGCCACTGCTCACACTTACTTAGAAATCCATTTCTCTGCACAAACTTTTGAAAAGTGTGTGATAATTCTGTGATAATAATAAAGCTTATGAGGTACAAGTTTTGATTTTTCACCAATTTTTACTTTTTTCATTAACATAGTATTGCACTAACTCTTCGCGATAGTTGTGGATGATTAGGAAACTGTACATATGAACATCGCTTGGATTCTTCTTTACTACCTTCCCGCATAATGCAGTCTGAGGATTTATAAAGAGTATTACACTTTAGACATACAGTGAAGACAATTACTCCATCATTTGCACTCAATCCAATTAGTTTTCTAGCTTTTGCCATTGTTACTGGAAAAATTTGTTGCAGTTCAACAAGAGTAGGATGATTAATAGTGTTAACTAATAAATTAATGGACAGTTTTTAAAAACAACAGCAAGGCTGACATTGCTCTTTCAGAAGCATGAAACAATAGTTGAAATGAATTGATAAATGTGAGTATTCCTAATAATATTTTCTTTGCTAAATCATTTGTCATGATATTAGTATCTTCTCTGTCACCATCAATTTCAGGACCAGAGTCTTCCCATATTTCTTCACAGTCACTTTCGAAATGATCATCACTACTTCTGTCACAAAGACATGATACTATCTTGTGTGTTTACTAATGGGACTGCAGTATTACATGTAGCTGAAGCAGAATAATTTTCATCTGCTTCTCTGCCATGGTAACCGTTATCGCTTTCGGTTCCAAAATTAATGTATCTTCAAGGTAGTTATATTACCACTAGTTCTGATCTAAAAGACATATCTAATTCATCAGTAAGACTACTCTCGTCATCAGCTGATTCTGAGGAGTCGTCATTGAAAGTGAAAGACAATACCTGACGTTTCCCAGGACAAATTGCAACCAGTCTTGTCATGTAGATGACGATAGAAATGTGCGTGAGAGAGTTCTTCCATGCAGTAGGAGCACAATCTTCTTTTTCGTCGAACACTTGTAATTAGCACTACCAGATAAACTATGATTTAATGTCAAAAATGTAGCCAAAGAGTATAATGTTAACATGGACTTTTCTCTATAGCTATTGACATTGATTTTAGAACCATAACAATATAATTATTGAGCAAATGAACCA
The DNA here is from genome assembly GCF_016097555.1 of Gigantopelta aegis. Classification (NCBI taxonomy): domain Eukaryota; kingdom Metazoa; phylum Mollusca; class Gastropoda; order Neomphalida; family Peltospiridae; genus Gigantopelta; species Gigantopelta aegis. The sequence goes on from NW_024534205.1 coordinate 20,492, forward strand.
AAGCACACTAAATAAAGAACATATTAATATATAACTAATACTTATGTGCAATAACACATTCAGTCTTTAATATCTATTGGATAAAATTTAGTATTTCATGAAAATAAACTTAAAATCAAAACAGTAATAATAAAAAACTTTCATAACTAAAAGGGACAAAGTTACTTTAGTTATCTTTCTTTGAGAGAAAGTGACGTATGCATTGAGCGACGTACAGATCATCAACAGGAGTTAACTCTACGGCAGTTATGATGACACTCCATTTAACTTCAGTAGTTGTCCATCGATCCATAATTGAAGAACCTCAGACAGTCTCCGTTTATCACTGAAATTACTTTGTTGTAAGGATATCAAATCTGTATAATCAATGCTCAATGCTTCTCCTATTTCATACCATTTATATACAATAGGAGACAGTAAACGAAAGAGTTGTATTTTGTCTGGTTTGCTTTCTGTAAAATAGTGAATACAAATTATTGTTATGAGAGTACAGAAGTCTTAAAAACATAAAATGTTTTAGAAATGAATTATTCTGGAAAGAAAATAAACAGTTTTTCAACTTAAAGACAACACAAATTAAAAAGCAGAATTTAAAAAAGATAGCTTAATCTACGAGACCTTGTTAACTCACCAATGTTTATGGTGATGTGATCTGTTATCTCAGCCATAGATGGTGAAATGTTATCTATTGTGTCTTCTCCACATTGCAAAATATGATCTGTCATCTTGGCTTTAATTTGGTGATGCAGTAATAGTTTGGCCTAAATAAGGAAAAGAACATAGGCTGAATAAATCTGTAAAACTTTTTTTTAAAAATGACATTGAATCAAATTTACTAGTTAATTGAAATATCCATAAAGGATATTATCAACATATCATACATGTTATTATATGGTTAGAATATTAGAGAAACTAATGTACATGCAAATGAGATTAACATTTATGTTATGGTGACATCATGGCAGCAGCATTATTAACCATTTTGAGATATAATTTCTTGCACAATACGAACTTGACCAATGGCCTTTAGAGCTTCAATGAAGCCTGCTCTGTAGCATTTCCACCTTTTAACCATGTTACTAACATGTCTTTACGAGATGGTGGCAGTTGAAAGTGATTGGCAGCTTTAATAGCTTTTATTACAGCATCTTTAACAAACCAGATGTCTACCCAAAATTTCCCACTCATTAACCTCTTTTATGAACTTTACAAGAGCAGAAAGATGACATTCATCTAATATAAGAAATCCAAATGACAATTTTGTTATTGTTACATAATTACTTAGTGGTCCATCTGGTAGAAGTGCAGGAGACTGAAATAACAGCTAATTCATTTTCTAGAAAGACACAAAAGAATCACAAACCATCATCCATAAAAATAGATAATGCAGAAAATGGTGAACAAAATTTTTCAAACTATTTTTCAACTGTTTAGCACCCTTCACAATAATAGGTTTATCTAAAACTGTGTTATAGTTATTAATGAATCAATGCTTTTACTTAGCTGTATTTCCGACAAATTATGTCAATATAACATTACCTTTCTCATAAGCATTCTTTGAAGTAATTGCAGGATCTGATAAGGAAAAAATATATATATTATATCGTACTTTAGTTATAATCTTACTAAATAGCCAACAAGTTTTGTCTTTCATTAATCAATTCCAGTGTTGGGAGTTGTTTTTCAATACTGCATCTTATTAAAGGTGGATTCTCATTCCACGATATGATAACTGGATGTAACTTGTGTCCACTTTCACTATGCTCTTGTTTACAAGGGACAGTTTACTTCAGCTTTAACTGCCCCTTCATCATATCCCATATATCAGCACAAGCTGATATAGCTTCACAAATGACTTTGTGCAATTTAAAACAATTTTTAGTTACACCATTGTAATAGACCTCAATCCAATAAAATTGATCGACTATTAGGACAGAACCAAATAAATCTTCAGAATAAAGTAAAACTGCATAACGAGTTGTCTTGGAAATGCAATTGAACAACTATCTATATTAAACTGTGGACTTTCTGTTCTGTCAACAAGAGCTACCACAACAGCTGTAAATACACCCTACAATAAAAAAGGTGTTATGAAGTGAAGAAACATTGAAACAAGTTATACAATGTGTTAAATGAAGCTTTTAACATTAACTACATTGTAGATTTTTTGGAATATCTATTTATTCACCTGCGGAATAATTTTACTTCCAAATGTAATGATCATGGATCACATGTCTTCTGAAAAAGAGCTATGTCTTTCTCTTTTGCCTGTTTAGGTGGCAATACTACTGGCATAAAATAGCGCTTAATACCATCAGTTGTTGATAGTGGAGTAATGATACGCAGATATCGAAGCAACATTAAAAGGCATGTTTTTGTAAGCAGAGAAGAAACAAATGGTAGGCAAACATTATCGAGTAAAGATTCATCAAATATCCAAATTCACGAAATGCTCGTTGTGTGTCTGGTGCTACAGACTTACCCTCGAGTAAAATATCCTCTAAAGAATCTACAAACGAAACACGTATCAATGCTGAGAGCATATCAAGGAGATATTGAGGATTGGTAAAGATCACATTATGAAGGACATTTGGAAAATATAGGAACAAGGCCATGGTATTTAGTGAGATAAAGACTTCTTGACATCATTTACATCCATTCCTAGACTAACTCCAATACCATGACAAGATTTTAAAGAGATCATTCCATGTTCTTCTTGTGAAGCTCCTCTTTTATACGTAATTCAAGATGTACCAACGTACTGGTATGGGTGCAGCAATGCCAATTTCTTTCTGATAGAACATAATATGCTGTCGAAGAGAAATGATATTTTCTTCGATTCCACCAACAAAGATTATCAACAGAAATATTATGTTGTTTGGATCATTATTATGGAAAATGAAATGATCATGAAACTCACTAAGAGTAGAAAGTATTTGGTTCATTCTAAACTCTAATGACTCATAGAAGACTTTTCTCACACCCTTAATTTTGTCATAGCATGTACCAATGATCATAAAAAGTGGTAAACTTTTCTTTCCCTTTTACAACAATAGCCATTTTTAGAAGAAACTATTGAACGCACAAAATGCTCTATCAGCTTGTAGGTTATTCATCTGTAACTCACTGGGTTGATTAAGCAACTTACCATTCAGTGAGTAGCAAAACTGAGGCTTTTCAAAGAGGCTTTCTGATAACTTTTGTGCAAATTATATTTATGGTATTGCCACGAATAAATGCTCGCGATACATCAGCAAATTGTGTGCTGCCCACCACTATCAAGAATATTTATCCACGTGGCTTTGTGCCGGTTTTTGTGTTGTTTTTTGTTCTGCTAAAATTTTTTTCTAATTCCTTAGAATATCGATAGGTTTTGCATTGGTACTGGTAGAGGAGCCTTCTTTAGTTGGCCTGGTGCTAAAAAATACAGGTTGTTTATCTTTGTCAGATGACATTGTTGTGTCGCTTGAATACATATGAAAGCTTGTATCATCTTTGGTATTCTTCTCCTGCCTGGGTGCTATTTGTGGTTTAACAATATCAGAATGCAACTCCTTCGAATCTTTTTCTGATATTGTTTCTGTCACAGTAGGAGCCAACAGTAGAGAGTGTTCTGATGTTTTACATATTGCTTAGCTGACCCAGTAATACTCATGCCAATTTCATCAGTCATAAATCTCTTGGGGTGGCTTTGAAGATAATGTTCTACTGGTATTTTCTGAAATTGGAGCGTCATTTTCTTGCAGCGAATTTTGTTGTAGTGCATGAATTGCATCTGAGAGACATCCTAGCAAGTCAAGACTTGTAACTTTTTTCCCATATA
>NW_024534206.1:0-23500 GCF_016097555.1 Gigantopelta aegis
ATTAAGTAACAATAATGGCATATTGACAGTTCGAAAACAAATAACACGTTTCCTTCCGAATGTTTACAGTTACAAGCCCCCGCTGTTAGTTTGTATACTGTCTTAGTTGGTGTGTATTTATTTTATTTTTCAGATAATCTCAGAAGTAGATAATTATATTTATTTATATGTGTTCATTCATTCATATATAATAGTAATAATAATAATTATTATTATTATAATAATAATACTTATTATTATTATTATTAGTATAGTACTGCAGGAGCAATATTACGCTATTCACATACGGTAGCAGGGTAAAATGGGTATGGCGCCATACCCAAATTTTATTGCAGATTTAAACTTTTTAACTTAACCTTTTGACAAAATTAATGACTCTTTATTATTACTGTGTGATTTTCATAACCCTAACCCTACACCTAACCCATATTATTTCTGGGGGAGCCCCCCCCCCCCCCCCCCCTCTATCAACTGCTATTGTATTCAGAAAACACATTGTAAATATTTAATTTCATAGCGTAATATGGAAAACGTACACAAAAGGGTCCGCTAGATTCATATTCAACCCCCCATTCCCCTGTTTGTACTTGGTTTGTACCCCTCTTGTTCCAAGTGGTTTGGCAATATGGATCAATCAAATATTTATTTACCGCCTATATACATTTTTGCTGTGTTTATAGGCAGCCCTCGTTAGCGGAGGCCATATACACGGCAGTCGTATATATAGCCACTTCGTATATAAACACTGTCTAGTTCACAGTATTCTTTAAATGTAGGGTTTTTTTTTGTAAAAAAAGAAAAGAAAATACATTAAATTAATTTTACTATACCTTCCCACAGAGAAAACCTTTTTTCATACTATGGAATGTGCTATAAGTTATTTATTTCTGAGCAGACTGTTTTAACAAACTGCACACAAAAAATAGTATTGTTTTGTTATTTCCAAAACACTTACTTTTTTTTTAACGTCAAACTAAACTGAAATTATTCACACAAAAAAACATCTTCATAGATGGATGGGACGTGCTAAAAGTCGTTTTTGTTTAATTTTTAAAAATTAAAATAAGTTATTTATTTCTGAGCAGACTGTTTTCACAACTGCACACAAAAAATAGTATTGTTTTGTTATTTCCAAAACACTTTTTTTTTTTTTTTTTACGTCAAACTAAACTGAAATTATTCACAAAAACCCCCATCTTCATAGAGGGATGGGACGGACTAAAAGTCGTTTTTGTTTATTTCTTGAAATTACCGATATCGGGTCCACTTGACTCGTAGAATTCAAGAGTTATTTATCGTCTTTTCTACTACATCACAAGTATTAGAATATACAGTGTAGCAAAATAATTCGCACGAAAAGCTAAAGAACAAAACAAGAATAAAAGTTGTAAATTAGTGGTAAGCTGTCTCCACGACCATTTTCATCGTCATCTGTCAGGCCGGTGGTTCGTCGGAAGATGTTCCAGGTTCAAACTGATAAGGCATTATTTTTTGTGTTGCACAAATATTATGGGCAGAATTTTCAAAATAGCAATTAGTAAAAAAGTTAATAGAATAAATAAAAAATAAATAAAAAGGTTTCAAGCCAAACATAAAAAGAATTGACTGCTCGGCCGAATATTCATATAATTTGGAGCATTATAGAAGGACAGTCCAAAATTAAATAAGAGAAAGAAGAGAGGATCGGACTATTTAATAATATTTTAAAAAAAGAAGTAATTTCGACATAAAATTTTGAACGCAGATCTAAAAGTTTAAAGTCCGATCGATATGTCCACGCGAGTGGCCTCGTTAAGGCCGTTTGGGTGCACAGCTTAAAGGGACGAGATGGGTTGCATCCCGTCAAGAAAACCCCTAGATTGACAGTCGATAGACGTTGAAGGTGTAGTGCTGTGCTGAAATACAGACCTTGAGAAGCCGGATCCGTCTGAAGAGAGAGAGAGTATCAGACTAGGGTATAGTCCAGTCGTCATGGTTTGGTATAGTGGTGCGGACGGGCCCGACTCCGGAGGATACGAGATGGTATCACTATAAAGCAAGGTAAAGTCTAGAAAAAGAGTAGTAGGGGCCGACCCCGCTTCCTATTTCTTCTTAGAGTGGGGCGGTCAATCTTCCAGTGCTGCTAGGACAAGCTCGGACATGTAGAGACTAAACGCGAACAACCGTGGCGTTCTGCAGAATGGCCGTCATACGAGTCATGAAAAAAACCAAGTCGACAGTCAGACGGAGAAATGACGTGGAGGCAAGGAATCTCGCTAAAAAAGAATCCAACCTGGTGGTGCAGGCTGTCGAAACGAGAAGCGTTCCAGCGTTCAATCAGTTCCAATGGCCGCATACATCCCAGTACAAAACTTCATTTCGCTGACAAAAACAACGAAATGAAGGACCCCAAGTCGAGCACACGAAAGCACGTGCAGTGTGCACACGCGAAACAAACACGTCTAGCCGTTAATTTTTCCTGAATTATGGACCGTTGCCATAATTCAATTATTTTTACAAAATGTCAGTATTTAGTGGGTTATGTTAGTTATGTAGATGGTTAAATAAAGTATTTTTAGCGACAAATCAAATGTATATATTTTAGGATAATACTGTGTTAGGTCATTAATTAGGTCAACCATCCGTGACAGAGCGCCTTTAACATGACATTATCCTTGTTATTCTAAAAAGTTCATATTTCGTAACACAAAAAGGAAGACAACCGAATCGAAAGGAATATTTGGACAGGCAGGACAGTACATACACTGCGGCCTTTGATGTATTCATCGTGGGCAACTGGTTGTGAGGGAAACACTCAAAGCCATAGAGGGCAATTATTTTATGTGATTCATTACCACTGAAATGAAATGAAAACCATACATTATATCGGGTGATTCATAAAAGAAGTTTAATGTTTTAAAGGGACATTCCCGAGTTTGCTGCATTGTAAGATGTTTCCGACTAATAAAATATTTCTACGATTACATTTACTTATTAAATATATTTTCTTGTTTAGAATATCAGTGTCTGTATATTCAATGTGTTTCTGGTCGTCTTAATATTTGTAAGAAGCCCAAACTGGATTTTGTCTTCAAATAATTTCGTACGTATGAAAAAATCTTTTTTAGGAAATAAAATGAAATTTAACCTAGTACAAATATTAGAACGATCAGAAACACGTTTAATATACAGCCACTAATATTTTATGCAGAAAAATATATTTGATATGTAATTACAGTCGTCAAAAAGTCTCTGTTGGTCGATAACATCTTCAAAATTGCAGCAAACTCAGGAATTTCCCTTTAATGTTCTGTAGCGGGAAAGGTAGGCAACACAGCATTGACAGTTGCTTAAAAACTACTTTATTATATTGTCTACCGATATTTAAATTTGTACTTACTTTTACAATAAGGCATTATACCAAACGCAGGTCTACTTACTTATGCTGTTAAGACACTGATCTACTGAAAACGACACTGACATAATAAACTGGATTTGTTCATATTTAAAAACCTGGGTGTTTCGCTTCTTTTTCTTTCTCTCTTTTTTTATTGAAAATTAATCACGCAATGTATAATCATATTCACGATATTATATTTTATCACATACTTATATCAATGTATTAACATACATTTTCAAACCGAGTAATATAGAATTGTTAAAATGTAGGTAATTGTTTTTTGTTTTGTTTTTCTCCATGCATATAATCAAGTGAAAATATGATACTCAGTTTAAAATGCCTTCAATACAATTTGTATGAAAATACAATATGTTTGGAACATGATAGAAAAAAGGGGCGGGACGTAGCCCAGTTGTAAAGCGTTCACTTGATGCACGGTCAGTCTGAGATCGATCCCCGTCGGTGGGCCTATTGGTCTATTTCTCGCTCCAACCAGTGCACCACGACTGGTATATCAAAGGCCGTGGTAGGTACTATAATATCTATGGCATGGTGCATATAAAATATCCCTTGCTACAAATCGAAAAATGTAGCGGGTTTCCTTTTTTAGACCATGTGTCCACATTGCCAAATGTTTGACATCCAATAGCCGATGATTAATAAATCAATGTGCTCTAGTGGCGTCGTTAAACAAAACAAACAAAGGAACAAAATGATAGAAAACGTTACAAACTTTGCAATTTGTTGCGCAAATCGTCACAAATAATATTCAGTCGTCCGCATTTTATGAACATAATATTTGATTTTAATATGGACGAAGTACTAAACGTAGTAACCGACAATGATATTACTGAAAATGAAATAATGCAAGCTATATCACAATTAAAATTAAACAAGGCGGCAGGTGTAGACAAAGTAATTAATGAATACATTAAATCAACAGCCACCTTGCTCCTGCCAGTTTACGTTAAGCTTTTTAATACAATCTTTGATAATGGAGTTTTACCTGAAGAATGGCACACTGGTATTATTATACCAATATTCAAAAATAAAGGAAGTCGACTACATCCCGAAAATTACCGACCAATTACATACATTACTTTGCTGCTGCTCTAAACTATTCACAACATTACTAAATAACCGTTTAAATAAATTTATCGAAGAAAACAATATAATTAGTGAGGCCCAAACCGCATTTCGGAAAGGCTATTCAACTACGGATCATATTTTTACATTACATCACTTAATAGATATCCTTAAAAACGAAAGAAAAAGCTATATTGCGCTTTTGTTGATTTTGAGAAGGCATTTGATATGGTACCCAGAACGCTACTTTGGCATAAACTTCTGCAAAATAATATCAACGGTAAATTCTTTCGAATTATCTACGAAATGTACCAAAGCCTAAAATCACTTATTCTTATAAATAATAAACAATCGGCTTTATTCCCATGCAATATCGGCATCCGTCAAGGTGAAAATTTATCCCCAATTTTATTTTCCCTGTATTTAAACGATATAGAAGATTACTTAACTAACCATGGATGTCAAGGAGTTGCCCCTATGTCCGATAATCAAAATTCACCATTAGATATTGTACTACATATGTTTTGTTTGTTATATGCAGACGATACCGCACTTTTATCAACCTCCGCAAACGACTTACAACACACCTTAAATATATTTTATCAATATTCTTTAAAATGGAAATTTAAAATAAACTGTAGCAAAACGAAAATATTAATTTTTAAGGGAACCACTAGAGATTATAAACATACTTTCAAGATCGGAAACACTGTTCTAGAGAATGTAAAAGAATATAAATATCTTGGAATTATCTTTACTAAATTAAATAACTTCCGTATTACTAAAACTAAGCTCAGCCAACAGGCTACTAAGGTCATGTATTTTATATTATCAAAAGCCAAAGATAATCATTTATCAACCGAATGTAAATTAAAAATGTTTGATTCAATAGTCCTTCCAATCTTGTTATACGGATGTGAAGTCTGGGGACATGAGAAAATTGATATATTTAATTCCGTACAAATACATTTTTAAAGACATATTTTACCTATTAAGAAAGCAACACCATTTTTTATGCTCTTTGAAGAGCTAGGGAGACTTCCTATTGAATTAATAATTTATAGAAGAATGGTATGTTACTGGGCAAGGCTTTTATCAGGAAAGCAGTCAAAATGTTCGACGTTATTGTATAAAGTAATGCTAAATGACTATATTGTTAACGGAACAGAATATAAATGGGTCATTACTATTAAAAACATTTTGGAAAACTTGGGAATGGGTAATGTCTGGGTAGCTCATACTTTCAGATCAGTTAATTGTCTCTCGCAACAAATTAAACAAAGACAAACTGATCAATATTCACACACATGGAGAAGTAACATATCATTATCTTCGAAAGGCAAAACCAACCAATTATATAAGGAACAACTAATTTTAGAAAAATACATTAATATACTTCCAGAAAAACTGTGGAAACCACTCTTAAAATTCAGAACATCAAACCATTTTTTACCGGTAGAAACAGAACGCTGGAATAATATTTCATTAGAAGATAGAATTTGTACCCTGTGCAATGAAAGTGAAATTGGTGATGAGTTTCACTATCTTTTCATTTCCCACTTTTTTAGTAATTCTAGGACTCAATTTTTACATCCCTATTACTATACTAGACCAAGTACTTATAAATTCAAAGAACTAATGCAAAACAAACTAATCAGTACACTAAAGAATTTAGCAAAGTTTATAAAAGTAATTATGAATGCATTTAAACATCCTTGATATTTCACATCCCCAACCCCCAGAAGTACATTTTACATATATATTGAACATTCATTTACCAATAACAATTTTAACTAGTTCTACCGGCTAAACAGTTTATATATTTGTCTTTTTATGAATATTCACAGCTTTATGTTGTATGCAAATGTTCATAGGAATTAATTCACAATCATTGTAATTTAACTTTTGTATTTCTCTTTCATCTTGTCACGTGTTTATAGAAATCTTATGTATATATTCCTCCTACGCCGTTGTGCAACGGTCAGAGAGTAAATAAAGTCTTGTCTTGTCTTGTCTTGTCGTTGTGTAATCGTCAGCCTCTAATCGCACAGTGTATCACCCCACCAATCGATGACGGGACCGTTCAGGTGTGACTGATGGTCCGACGGCTTCCGACAGACGACCCCGACGATTTAGGGTTGACGACTGACGATTTGCGATATGCTTTATCATAAGGATGCCACATTGACTAATGTGAACTGGTCTTTAAATTTATTTACTTACAATCAGTGCTGAAGAAGATTTGTACTTCATGGATGAAGTACAGTTTTTCTAAATTCACTTCCCACCAGGTGAACATCTTGTTCTTGCCAGTACGTATGAAATTGTACACGTGTTGAGTGGTGATGCCGTCAACTGCCGTCGATGCTTCAAATGAGTCATAATAAGAACTCTGCTATGCCGGCTTCAATCTGGCTACGTTTACATGGAATGAATGAATGTCTGACGACACCCCAGCACGAAAAATACATCGACTATCGGGTGTCAAACTATGGTCGTTTACATGGATAATCTTAACAATAAACTAAGTAAAACGGCTATAATAGAGCAGAATATGCCTTAGTCTTTAAAAACTAGGGTCTGTCACTTTAAAATGATATTTTGGAATTGTTATAGGATACATAGAATTCGCTATTTATGACCGGCCTCGGTGGCGTCGTGGTTAGGCCATCGGTCTACGGGCTGGTAGGTACTGGGTTCGGATCCCAGTCGAGAAATGGGATTTTTAATCCAGATACCGACTCCAAACCCTGATTGAGTGTTCCGTTTATGACGTTCTAATGGTGAAATTTTTTTATGCGTTCGGGTGTGTTCTGAAATAGTAGTTTCCGAGTTTTAAAATAATGTTTTGTTTAACGATAACTCTAGAGCATATTGCTTTATTAAACATGATAATTTTAACATATAGTATAAACCCTTTTCTCCATTATATTTGAAGCAAGGGATCTTTTATATGCACCATCCCATAGACAGGATAGCACATACCACGGCCTTTGGTATACTAGTCGTGGTGCACTTGATGAGAAAAGGAATGGCCCAGTGGGTCCCCCGACTGGGATCGATCCCTCAACGACCACGTTTCAGAGCTTTAATCTCGTAAGTAGGCCACAAGTTGTGTGTTATTGCACCATCTATAAAGAAATACGTTTAGATTCCGGTTTAGCTAATCTAGTCAACAAGAGCCAGGGTTTTCTTTCTTTCTTTCTTTCTTTCTTTCTTATTAATGACAAAACAAAAGCATTAAAACGTTTAACATAATAATATCTGTAGGCCCTAATTTCAGTTTGGCTTGATATTAGGGCCTACTACCATTATTATTATTTTAGTTTGGTTTAAAGGGGCGGGACGTAGCCGGGTGTTAAAGCGCTTGCTTGGTGCGCGGTCGGTTTGGGATCGATCCTCATATGTGGGCCCATTCGGCTATTTCTTGTTCCAGCCAGTGTACCGCGACTGCTATATTAAAGGTCGTCGTATATGCTATTCTGTCTGTGGGATGGTGCATATAAAAAATCCTCTGCAACTAATGAAAAAATGTAACGGCTTTCCTCTCTAAGAATATCTCATCAAATTACCAAATGTTTGACATCCAATAGCCGACGATTAATAAATCAATGTGATCTAGTGGTGTCATTAAACAAAACACACTTTAACTTTAGGAAAAGGTCAAATGCTTTGGAAATATGTACGAACACTGGTCAATATATATATATATATATATATATATATATATATATATATATATATATATTACATGATAGATTGTGTTTTTTATGCAACACTAACGACATCGGAGATGAATTCCATTATATTTTTACATGCCCATATTTTAACCAATTCAGACTTCAATATATACCGAAATATTATCGATCCAAACCAAACACATATAAATTTCACGAATTATTTAATTGTAAAAAAACTGGTGTCCTCCGAAAACTTGCAATATTTTGTAAACATATTATGAATACTTTCAAGCCCTCCGGCTCATAGCTTTATTGTATTATTATTGTGTATGCAAACCCAAACCAATTATTTATAATTATATTCCCATGTTCGTTTTATGTAGATATACTTATGTGAATAGTTTTACTCTGTCATCTTGTTAAAAAGTGTGAATTGTTGTATTATATATTGTTCCTCATATGCCGTGGATTACGGCCTGAGAGAAATAAATGTTCAGTTCAGTTCAGTTCAGTCTGCTCGTGGAGTTTGCGTGTTTAGTTTGTCCTACAAAACTATGTGATACCATGTATGTGTGTATTGATGTATGAATATCTATATATTGTATGTATGTCGAGGTTGACTGTTACATACATAGATATTAACGCACAGGCGCAGGGCATAATTAAATCCTGTCTGGCCTCACAAAGTGTCCCATGCCGTTGCTGGGACTCAAACCTGTGGCACCGATTCGCCCGCAAATGCAAGGCTAACCACGATACGCTCTGAGCTATCGAAGCTTCCATAAAAAGGAAGCTCTTTTAACTCAACCATATACATGGCGCCTACAATCTACGCGGTCGATCACGCGTACGTGCACGAAACAGTGGGCAGACCTGGCACTGGCTAGTATGTATTAATGTATGAATATCTATATATTGTATGTATGTCGAGGTTGACTATTACATATATAGATATTAACGCACTGGCGCAGGGGATAATTAAATCCTTTCTGGCCTCACAAAGTGTCCCATACCGTTGCTGGGACTCGAACCTGTGGCACCGATTCGCCAGCAAATTGCAAGGCTAACCACGATACGCTCTGAGCTATCGAAGCTTCCATAAAAAGGAAGCTCTTTTAACTCAACCATATGCATGTGGCCTACAATCTACGCGGTCGATCCCGCGTACGTGCACGAAACAGTGGGCAGACCTGGCACTGGCTAGTATGTATTGATGTATGAATATCTATATATTGTATGTATGTCGAGGTTGACTATTACATACATAGATATTAACGCACTGGCGCAGGGGATAATTAAATCCTTTCTGGCCTCACAAAGTGTCCCATGCCGTTGCTGGGACTCGAACCTGTGGCACCGATTCGCCCGCAAATTGCAAGGCTAACCACGATACGCTCTGAGCTATCGAAGCTTCCATAAAAAGGAAGCTCTTTTAACTCAACCATATACATGGGGCCTACAATCTACGCGGTCGATCCCGCGTACGTGCACGAAACAGTGCGCAGACCTGGCACTGGCTAGTATGTACTGATGTACGAATATCTATATATTGTATATATGTCGAGGTTGACTATTACATACATAGATATTAACGCACTGGCGCAGGGGATAATTAAATCCTTTCTGGCCTCACAAAGTGTCCCATGCCGTTGCTGGGACTCGAACCTGTGGCACCGATTGGCCCGCAAATTGCAAGGCTAACCACGATACGCTCTGAGCTATCGAAGCTTCCATAAAAAGGAAGCTCTTTTAACTCAACCATATACATGGGGCCTACAATCTACGCGGTCGATCCCGCGTACGTGCACGAAACAGTGGGCAGACCTGGCACTGGCTAGTATGTATTGATGTATGAATATCTATATATTGTATGTATGTCGAGGTTGACTATTACATACATAGATATTAATGTATGTATGTATGTGTATGTATGTATGTATGTATGTATGTATGTATGTGTGTGTGTATGTATGTGTGTATGTATGTATGTATGTGTGTGTGTGTGTGTGTATGTGTAAGTGTGTGTGTATGTGTGTGTGTATGTGTATGTGTATGTGTATGTGTATGTGTATGTGTGTATTTTCTGTGTGTGGGCTACTCTGACCGTAATGTCCAAATGTCCGTCTCTCGAGCTATGTTCGTGCGTGCGTGTAAGTAAATGTGTATGTATGTACTGATGTATGAATATCTATATATTGTATGTATGTGTTTATATGCATGTATGTGTGCGCGTGCGTGTGTGTGTATATATTGTGTGTCTGTGTGTGTATAGTGTGTGTGTGTGTGTGTGCCTGTCTGTGTCTCTGTGTGTGCGTGTGTGTGTGTGTGTGTTTAGTGAGTGTGTGTGTTTGTATGTATAGTGTGTGCATGTGTGCGTGTTCGTGTATGTGTGTGTGTGTGTGTGTCTGTCTGTGTGTGTGTATGCATGTGTGTATGCGTGTGCATGGACGTGTGTGTGCGTGCTAATGTGCGTGTACGTGTATGTGTGTGTGTGTGTGTGTGTGTGTGTGTTTAGTGCCTCCTCCGCGCCCCCGCTTCCGATGCATGTCTTTTCTGTACGTGCTTGATCACTGCTCGTCCCTCAAGTGTGGTCACAGACCTCTATTGACATGTCACAGTGAAATAAGTTCCTCACGTGACTCATGTGTTTGTGGATATGCCTCTATTGCATCATGTAACGTCCACAACAAACGATTACACTATTACGCAATTCCTTCTATGTGAGGACGGCGGGATGTAGACCAGTGGTAAAACGCTTGTTTGATGCGCGGTTGGTGTAGGATTGATCCCCGTAGGTGGGCCCATTGTGCTCTTTCTCGTTCTAGCCAGTGCATTACGACTGGTATATCAAAGGCCATGGTATGTGCTATTCTGTCTTTGAAATGGCGCACATAAAATATCCTTGCCACTAATGAAAAAATGTAACGGATTTCCTCTCTGAAACTATATGTTAAAATTACCAAATATGTTTCATCCAATACCCGATGATTAATCAATCAATGTGCTCTAGTGGTGTCGTTGAACAAACTCTAACTTTCTGTGCGAGGCTCGGAACTTATCAATCAACCCTCGTACAGTGGAACCTCAGTCAAGACGCATTAATAAGTATCCATCTTTCTTAAGATTCCTGTTTTCCCACATCATTCAGCACAGTAAAAAATACGCATTTTAACTTAGATGGTTATGTTCATTCCGCCAGTGGTGACTGCTTCATAAGCATGTCTTTATTTCTTGCTGTCTATCACCTTATGAATACTTTTATTCAGAACTTGGTGGTATTTACTATTGATGAATGCCGTTACCAAAGGGTGAGGGTTTTTTGCGGGGGGGGGGGGGGGGGGGGGGGGGGGGGCTGGGTTGCTTTTCTTTCTTCTTTTTTCTCTTTTTTTTTCTTTTCTTTTAAATTCAGAGAAGCGTGTACTAGACATGTTTGTAACCATAAGTGCTCTTATTTTAAAGGTGGAACTTTAAAGGAATTGAATTATGATTTGTTATCTTCAAATGTAAGGTGAGTCATTAACCTAATAAAAGAGTCCAGCTCACTATGTATTCATCCAATCATTTATCTATGCATTCTTTCATATATAGATGTATACACGCGCATGTAAACACGGACATAAACACACAGAATAATGTTATATATATTTATTCTATTGTATAGTTAAAGTTATATATGTGATAATTGTATATATGTACTGTTTATTTATTATATTGTAAAGTCTATAATATAGTAAATCAGGCTTTTACAACCGATTTATTTAAAAATAATTGTTTACTTTTTTACCACAGAATAACACCCAATAGCAGATTTTATTTATTGTGCTGGGGTGTCGTTAAACAAATAATTCTAATGTAACCTAATCGAAAAGAGCAACCCATGGGGGTGGTTTTCTCTTCAATTATCTGTGTTGTCCTTCACCATAACATGTCCAAAGCCATATACAATTAAAATGTGTTGAGTGTCGTTAAGTAATAAAACATTTATATTTCATTTCTTTTTCTCTGATATTGTTCTCTCTCTCTCTCTCTCTCTCTCTCTCTCTCTCTCTCTCTCTCTCTCTCTCTCTCTCTCTCTCTCTCTCTCTCTCTCTCTCTCTCTCTCTCTCTCTCTCTCTCTCTCTCCACTTTTTCCATTTTCTATCCAACCCTCCCTCCCTCTACCTGCCCCCGTCCCCCTCCCTCTCCCTCCCCTACGTCCCCCTCACTCCCTTCCCCTCCCCCGTCTCCCACTCATCCCTCCCCTTCCTCTCTCCCTCCCCTCCCTCCTCTCTCTCTCTCTCTCTCTTAGTTTAAGTATTCTTTTTTTCTATCCAGGAACAAAAGAATTTATATATGGATCGGATCGAAGAAATTCTAGAGCAAGTCAGGAAGTGTCGACCTCATCCATTCTTGCACAGCTTCAAAAAGGAGCAGTACGATACTATTTTTCAGCTTGTACAAAGCACATTTAAAATCCCAAAGAAAGAACTCACAAGGGTGCAAGTCAACGCTAGGAGACAGTATTTTAGAAATAAATTAAATTGATCTGTTGTTGATGGCAAACTATGTTTCAATGAGAAACCAGTTGTAGTGAGAAATGAGATGGCCACCTTAGTAAAAACAAATTTTCGAAAAAATTACGGATGCGGCTCAAGAACAATTTGACACCAGCTTCGTGATGGCTTTGCCAATGTGTCATACAGGAACATTGGAAAAATCCAGAAACAATCAAAGACATACCAAAATACGTTTTCTAAGTTTACTAATACTGTGCACCTAAACCAGTGACATCTGATGCTGTAAGTGAACGATGGCAAATCGATTTAATTGATATGAGCAAGGAAAAAGTCATTTATCATGGGAAAATTCAAACGTATATCCTGTCAATCATCGACACATTTTCGCGATTTATTTTTCTCAGACCACTGGTCAGGAAAAAATGCTTGAAAATAGCAACAGGCTTGCAAAAAAATCTTCCCAGAGCATGGAACCCCGAAAATGATCCAGTGCGACCAAGGCATGGAGTTTCGTGGAAAAGTGGAAAAGCTTTTACACAAGATAGGAATTCAAATTAACCGAAGGCGCCCTTATCACCCGCAATCTCAAGGGAAATGTGAAAGGTCTCACCGGGAAGTTCGAAGAAAAATACAATACAGAATCCTAAAGAAAAAAGGCTTCAACTGGGCGAAGAATCTCTTTCAAATTCACGAAAGCATAAACTCCATTCCAAAAGAAGTGCTCGGGTACAAAACTCCGGTACAGGTTTTCACCAATAGAACATGTAAGTCCTTAAACAAGCCTCGCAGCATTCGAGTGACATACTGATCAGAACCTGTTCTCGAAGCACTCACACTTCAATCTATAATATTGGAGAGAAGATTCTTCTCCGTTATCCTGTAAGAAATTCTAAACGGATTCCGCACCGACGATTTGTTTTGACAGGTATCGTCCCGGATAGAAATCTGCAGAAGAGTAAATATCTGGTCAAATATAACAAACCAGATAATGAAGAAGTATGTCAGTGGCTGTCTGTTACGGACATAACAAGCACAACAGCAGAAAAAAGAACAACAAAAGAAACTGGTGGCAAAACGAACGTTGAACTCGGAGCTGAAGAAATATCTTCACAAAAAGAAATATCTAATCCCACTGACACACGAGGACAGAGGTAACAATTTGAGTAAACTTCACACGATTGATATGTTATTAGACCCAACAGATAACCCTGGAAGTTGCCAGTTTGCTTCAGTGGCAAATCAGCTTTCATTGTACGGAATCCACCAACCCTTCCTCAGAATGCAGTGGATCATATACAAACATTTTGTGATACGTACGGACCTAGCCCGAGTACTCTGACTGTAAGAGATAAAATTTAGAAAAGTTAAAAAAAACCAGGCTCATACATAGCCACAAAACTGCCAGCCACCCCAAGTGCCCGACAAACACAAAAGCGACAGAGAGTCGTACATACGCCAAGCAGGCATACCAGTCGTAGATCAAAGACTTTTTCACCTGGAGAAAAGGTGAATATAATATTGTTCTCTCTCTCTCTCTCTGTGTGTGTGTGTGTGTGTGTGTGTGTGTGTGTGTGTGTGTGTGTTACCTTTACGAGTTTTAGATTAATGTAACTTCATTGTAACGTCGCTTGGTATGAGACGGCCCCTGTAACTGCTGCAAAAGGCGGAATCGCCCAGTGAGCGATCACGTGATCTACGTCTCGAAATAGATCGCTGAGCTTTGTAATTATGGCGACGGAGTGTCACGAAGCGTAGCTGAATGTGGGTGCTGTCGGATTTCTTTCTGTAGTATGTGTATTAGTGATTAATATGTGGATTTTTTTTATCAGTTAACTCGAAAATGATCGATGTAAAGGTATTTGACGTCAAGCATAGGATTGGTGTGGTATTAGAGCGGGAATCTTTGCCAACTGTTTGGTTGTCAGGAATTGCCAAACAAAATACATAGTTTGATCTCTGACTGTAATGAGAGCGTATAACTGTCCAAATGTCCGTCTAGCTCTCTTACAGTCAGAGTACTCGGGCTAGTACGGACCATTTGTTGTTGGGACCATCGAGCAATACATATGCAGAAAAGTACGACTTATGGTGACCATGTTACACTGATAGCACTAGCCGAAAATATAATGTACAGTTTATACTCTCATCCGATGAACCAGCCCATACCATTTTAATATCACCCACTGGATATTACAACGAACACTCTTTCTTGCTGACACTTGGCTATCTGCCTAAAAACAGGGGATAACATTATATGAGTGTGAGTATTACACATGATGTTGAACTTGAGCTGTTAACGTGGGTACTTCGGCTAGAAACCAGACGAAGCCCTATCTGAACTGAGCAGTCATTCGTGAATCAAGCATGAGATGTATCTGAGCAGTCGATGTACGAACATCCTTTTGAGTTGACAAATTGTACAGAGACAGGAAGCCCAAGTAACCATTCTGACTATTGTACAGTCAGTCCTTCACTGTAGTTATTGCCGGCACTTTCTTCCCAGGAAATCACACCAAACTATGACTTAACTTTTCAGTCAGCCCAGGAGCAACCATTTCCTGAGCAGTCCGCAGAAATGAAGGACTGATCGAGAACAGATAGTCCACAGAGGCAGCCAATCAGCTCTTCTGCAATCATTCCTCCACTGCAGACATTCCATCACGGATCCGTCGACTCTGACCATCAGTCACAAGAATACTTGCCGCGTGAAATTCAAATGTTAATTATCCCTATATTACTAGAACTTGATCCAACCAGAAAATACATTCTTCAACGAGTAAACTCCTTTTTCAGGTCTGTGGTATCCGAAATTCCATTTCCCATACTTCATATTAATTATTCCATGCTTCCAGTTGTTCCTAACATCATTAGTGTCAGGCGGTTGGTAAGAGCAGCAGGACGAAGCAGTGGCTTGGCACTAGAAATTAGGAGGATCATGAATAACCCAAGATGGTTTAATGGCTGGTGGTATTTACAAGACCATCACATAAGTTTCTTAATTATACATATGTGGTTTAGGCGCTGATTATGGTAGCAACAGATGTTTCAAATCATACATTTGCAAACAAAAAACCAAACATAAACAAAAACAAACCCCCAAAAACCACTGTTAATGTGTGGAAAGCCATATTAGAAGAAAGAGAAAAATACATTTTGTTATTAATGAAATAAAAAATAAAAAAAGATTAGTTTTTCTTTTTAATTTCACATCTAGACCAATTGACCCCTCCGTATGACGAGTTAACCACGCCCCCCGTGACACGTGATGCAAGGTTAGACAAACATTCAATAATGGCTGCCAATTCGCATAGGTCGATAGCAAAATCAACCGATCTGCCGATTACGTTTTTGCCTTAATTTATTTACAAATATCGTTGTTTAAATAAAAATCGACAAGAGGAGAAATTCAAGTATTTCACTACAGGGCACATTTACGATGACAACGTGATTTAAATCGACGAAACCATTTTTACTTCAGTAAATTTTATCTAAGCACAAGAACCCGGAAGTGAACGTCGAAACAAAAGAACATTTAAAACATCCTATGCTCGTTTTTCTTGTCAGAACTGATAAATTAAAATATCTTGTTTGTTTCTTTTTTGTTCTTCTTTTTCATCTTAATTTTTGTTGTTGTTGTTGTTCGACTTTTATATTAATGGAATCCCGATATGCCGAGGAACAGTAGAATAGAATGCGCGGCGACGACCCGGCCTCGACCCGTTTAAAACCGTGGCGTCTTTATTTTTGGTCGGGTTGCGTTAAATGTTTTGTTTAAAAAAAACAAAAGGGAGGGACGTGAGCAGTAACATTAAAATACAAGGCGTGTGGGAATGCTATCAGTGTACCACAATTTTATGCACGAAAGGTTACACTACGGCACTTGCCGTATTTATGAAACCAAAGCCATACACGAAAAAAAAAAAAAAAAAATTCACAACTGGCGTAGCAAGGGGGTGGGTTGGTGGGGACCACATCTTTGGCCCACCAGTTATGTATACTGACATATTGGCCCGTCTCCGTTCTGACAAGATATATTAGGGCTGTTTACGTTTGGGTGCCTCATCCCTTCTTTATAAAATCAGGCTGTCCAGCACACCCTTTTGAAAAAGTTGGACACAATTAGGAATGAAAATATAGAAAATGTAGGACAAAAGTAGGAAAACGTAGAACAAAAGTAGCACTGAAACAGTACGTAGCGACATTATTCATGCTCAACCCCGTTTTATGTAGTGTTTAGTTTGTACATGTATTTTGTGTTCTATCAAAAATAATGTGTATCTTATGTAACGGTCACGTTATAGTTATTTCAAATTACTGTACACTATATTAATCAATATACATATTTATATGCATAGGAATGCTGATGCACAGTAAAACAGAGTTAACATGATTAATTTAAGTTTTCCATAATGTATTATAGATTCTGAAGTCATACATACACATTGTACATTATAATCATATTAATAATTGGAAAATATGTTGGCTTTGAGGGTGTAATTTTAATATGTTGAGATTATATGGTGCCACAAATTGGGAGATATATCTTGCTACCAAGAAAAATTAAAATAATTCCCGTAACTGATGACTTTTATAATATTACAAGGAATATGCACACTTTAACAGCAATTCGTGGCATTTTCAAACCAAAAAGTATGAAAAACTAAGTATTCTGAAGAAAAAGTAGGAAAAATAGGACAAAAACCAGAAAGTACGAAAAAGTAGCTGGACAGTCTATAACATATTTGCCAATTAAGCCAGTACAACAGTGCTTAAATAAATTATAAACTCATGTGTTGTGGCAACAACTGTTGGGAATCAAACTTGAAGCTTCTGCACCCCCCCTCCCATCTCACACAACCCGCCCATTAGTTATCCTACTGTCACACAAAATGTACTCAAAAAGCTTTATCTGTTCTAGAGGCATAGGCAGATAAAAAATAGTAATAAATATTATAAGACAACCCATGCCTACAGAACAATAATAATAATACAAAATAAAAATTTAATTAAAAAACATTTATATATATATAAAAAAAAGAGGCAAAATTATATTTTGAGAGAGAGAGAGAGAGAGAGAGAGAGAGAGAGAGAGAGAGAGAGAGAGAGAGAGAGAGAGAGAGAGAGAGAGAGAGAGAGAGAGAGAGAGAGAGCAAGCAGGGTTTCTGCCAGAGGGTAAAATGGGTATGGCGCCATACTCAAATTTTTATTTTTTTTAAGTTAACATTTTGACAAAATTAATGACTCTTATCATTATTGTATGATTTTCTTAAGCCTAACCCTAAATGTAACCCATTTTATTTGTGGAGGAGACCCCCCATAGCACCTGTTGACTGTGGTTGCATTCAATAACATAGCGCCATACACAAAAAATTATTTCTGGCAGAAACACTGTATATATATATATATATATAACATAAAACTAAACCACAGATTGCAGTTCGCACAATTTGTTTAATATTTATTATGAGAATACTTCCTAACATTTTCTTTTTTCTCAAAGAGAGGGTCTTTACGTATTAATCCCCATGCAATCTGGTACAGGTAAATATATCTATTCAAAAATGTATCTTTCTGTGGCATCCATCTCCAAATCATTATCCTCGAAACTGAGCAATTAAGGATTACCATTTGATGGGTGGTGTCAAACTGAATCCCAAGTCTTGGAAGTCTGAATGACTCCTTAGCAGCAATATGTGAAACACAATTCTTTTTTTTAAATATTGTATTAAAAGAAATTGTTGAAAGTGTTTCATTTTCAGCAGCAATTTCACCCCCTGCCCCAGTTTTTCTTTCACATATCAGTTGAAACTGTTCTATTATTTCTATCATTCTGTTCTCAATATCAAGATGCAATGTAATTTGTTTAATAGTTTGTCTTCAGAATCTCATTTTCGATATCTAAGCAATGACTCCACATCCATTGGTCCAGTTGCTGAAATATATAAAAACAAACATGTTAAGTATTTCGCATCCAGTTGAAGAAGTACATTAGTCTGTAACTTAATTACATATCATTGTATTAATTTAAAGTTTAATTTAATTTTAGGAAAACATTTTTTTTAACAGGAAACAAAATCAATGTGACTAAACAAAGTATAAAATTAAAAAGTATAGCAGTAAATTAAGAAAAGTAGTGAACAATGTATTTAACGTTGATGATGTTATTTGATTTCTATTAGAAAGTTGCACAAAGCTACATATAAGATGGCATGTGGAAGAAGGAAAATGGCTATGCTTTGCTAAAATTTGGGATATAAAATAATGATGAAAAACAAAACTTCTGTATCCAGTAGAAAATCATATTTAGGGTAGGTAATAAAAACAAAACAGATGTAAGTGCCTCAATTAGGTGGTTATGGGTTTGAAATGTTTTGAAATTAGGGTTAGAACATATTTCAAGCACATAACCATTTATAAACAGCAGTTCTTTTACTATCATTTATCTGAACGTTAAAAAATATATCTATTAATTTCCAAGATTTTTTTATTATTATTATTATTTTTTGGCTTCAAAACATTTCAGGGTCCCTACATAAAATTTGCCTAATTTATAACTTTCCAGACAATACTTCCTTATCCCCCTAAAGCTCACAGCCATATAGGTTACTCCCTCACTCCCCTCCCCCCTCAAACAAAAGAACATACACAGACTCACGCCTACACACATGCAAACAAAAAGAAAAAGAAAAAATGCTAAGACTTTCAAACGTTCCAGCATGCTTGTTAATACTATCACTAACCCTAAACCTAAATTAACTGAATGCTGGAACGATCGGAAGTCTTGCCAAAACTTTTATTTTGGCCATTCGTCTGACTGTGTATTGTTTAACGACGGATTCTTAACGACAATATATACATCGAAGAGTGATTAAATGAGTCAGTAAATTCCATTACATTGGAGGGAAAGTGATTCTTAAACTGTTACCTTCGTAGAATTTATATATCAGTTGAATTTTGATGGATTCGGCAAAACTTCACTTTCAATACCATGTGACGGTTTCGCAGGAAAACACTGATTTTACGTCAATCGTAGGCTCCGCATAGTTGTCATCGCTATTAACACTTGTCGGCAGAAGTATATGTTTACTATGATTATAATTCATTTGAAGGAGACAGTTATTTTAACTAATTTTAATGCTAACTATACAAAAACGCTACACATTGAAAAAAAGTATGTTGTCTAACCTAATGGCGTCCAAGCAAATTTGGGCCCGCGGTTTTTGAACCGCGAAACATGATTGGTCCAGAGCGGTTGTCAATCACGCCGTACGGAGGGGTCAATTGGTGGAGGATTTAAACAAATGATTGTGATTCCAAATTACTTGACAGTTAATTTTAATTTTAAATATTCCACTATATAAATTTCTTTATTAAAAGTCGGAATTCTATTGTTTGATCCTCTACCAGTAGCCCCAAATCAAAAAGAAAAACAGTTAAAATCAAAACCATTGAAAGGTTTACAATGCTAAATTTAGCTTGTCCCGTATAAAATGGCGCTTTCTTCATACGTTAATTTCAGTAATGTTTTAGCATACTTAATAAAATTACACTTCGTACTGTTGAAAGTGTGACTATTTTTTTACCTTCCGCCCAATGGTAAATGTGTATAATGTGTTGTAATTAGGTAGTACATATAAAATACCCCTTGCTGCGTCTAATACTTTTATTACAAATTTCTAACATTATTGCCAATGTTATTTGATTTGGTGCAGTGATACTTTAACAATACCACTAGAGGCGATTAATTAATTATCGGATATCAGTTGTCACACATTTGGTAATTCGGACATAGTCTTGAAAAGAAACCCTCAACAATTTTCCACTGGCAGCAAGAGGTCTTTTCCATAGAAAGGATATCACATACCACAGTATTCGGTAGATCAGTCACTGGCACCGTATGGGATGGAAGAGCGGGACGTAGCTCAATCAGTAGCGTGTCCGCCTGTGAAGCGGTCGGTCATTGGATCGATCCTGCTCAGTGGACCCATTTGCAGTTTGGGCTATTTTCCGTTCTAACCAGTGGTCCATAACTGGTCCATCAAAGACTGTGATATGTGCTGTCCTGTCTATGGGAAAGTGCATATAAAAAACCCTTGCTGCTTATCGGAAAGAGTAGCCTATGTGGCGGCAGCGGGTTTCCTCTATGGAATTGTGTCAGAATGACCATATGTTTGACGTCTAATAACCGATGATAAGATAAAAATCAATGTGTTCTAGTGGCGTCGTTAAATAAAATAAACTTTAATTTTGTATGGGACGGGGAACTACCCACTGGGTCCGCCAAGAAGGATCGATCCTACCCGACACAATATAAATGTAATTAAATACATTGTTGAATGCGTCAAATAAAACATTATTCTTTCTTTTTTATTCAAAAATTTAGCATAACCATGATTTGAACAAATGGACTTTGACATTAAAGGTCTACAAAAATAAGGTACACACGCTCTCTTGGGTGACAAAAGGTGAAGTGATGCCTGCACGATTTGTCAACAGGGAGAAACAAATGCACACACGCTGCACGATTTGTCACCCTCTCTCTCGGGTGACAGATCGTGTAACAGCGGTATCATTTACTATTGCGAAAACAAATCACCGTGAAAAAAAAAAATGTTTTATTTAACGACGCACTCAACACATTTTATTTACGGTTATATGGCGTCAGACATATGGTTAAGGACCACACAGATTTTGAGAGGAAACCCGCTGTCACCACTACATGGGTTACTCTTTCCGATTAGCAGCAAGGGATCTTTTATTTGCGCTTCCCACAGGCAGGATAGCACAAACCATGGCCTTTGTTGAACCAGTTATGGATCACTGGTCGGTGCAAGTGGTTTACACCTACCCATTGAGCCTCGCGGAGCACTCACTCAGGGTTTGGAGTCGGTATCTGGATTAAAAAACCCATGCCTCGACTGAGATCCGAACCCAGTACCTACCAGCCTGTAGACCGATGGCCAAATCACCGTAATGTCAAATTAATCTAAAAATGTATCTCGACTGATATAATGTATGTGGTGTAAATATCTTTTGGGGTGTTTATAAGATCGTTTTTATCGAGTGGTGTATGACTTTGACCGACCATTGTTTCCTACCTCTAGACAACTCTACTCTTCAAAGAAGAAACGCAAAACCACATTGTCGTAACATTTGGAGAATTGATTTAATTATTGAATGGTGAGTCCGATAATTACCAAATGTTGCAGGATTGTTCACAATTCACTCTAGTCCATTGTGAGTAAGTGATAGGACACACCACCAAGGTCAAGGTCATCTGGAGTCAATACCGGGTGTGGCCTCCGCGTGTGTTGACAACTGCCTGGCACCGCCTGCCCATTGAAGCAACCAGAGTACGGATGACGTCCCGGGGGATGGTGGCCCACTCGGCCTGCAAGGCTGCTGCCAGCTCGGGCAGGGTCTGGGGCTGTGGTTGTCGCTGTCGCAGGCGTCGGTCCAACTCGTCCCATAGATGCTCAATTGGGTTCAAATCCGGTGATATCGATGGCCAAGGAAGGACATTAATGTTGTTGTTCTGTAGGAAAGCCGTTGTGAGACGTGCTGTGTGAGGCCTGGCGTTGTCATGTTGGAACACTGCGTTGGCGTTGGCCATAACTGGAACGATGTGTGGCCGGAGGATCTGGTCAATGTAGCCCTGTGCATTCAGGTTGCCCTGCACATGGACCAGGTCAGTTCTGCCAGTGTGTGAGATGGCTGCCCACACCATGACACTACCCCCGCCGAATCTGTCCACTTCCTGCACGCAGTTTGCCGCATAACGTTCACCACGACGCCTATACACGCGACATCTTCCATCATGACGTCGGAGCAGAAATCGGGACTCGTCACTGAACCACACCTGTCTCCATCGCAGTTGAGGCCATTGTCGATGAATCTGGCACCACTGCAGTCGGAGTCGACGGTGTTGTGGTGTTAAGATGACACCTCGAACTGGACGTCTGGCACGAATTCTTACCTCACGTAGGCGGTTCCGTACGGTCTGGTCGGATATCCTGCGCAAACCTGGTATTGCTGCGGCTGTGGAGGTGGCAGTAGTCAATTGTTCCCGAAGGTGGCGTACCCGGATGTAGCGGTCCTGCCCGGGGGTAGTGACCCGTGGTCGACCGGATCTAGGGAGGTCACGTGTTAATCCATGTTGCTGGTAACGGTCCCACAGTCTGGAGATGGTGCTTGGGGACACATGGAATGCCCTGGCAACGGCCGTTCTGGATTCGCCTGCGTCTAGTCGGCCGATGGCATTGTTTCTCTGCGGTTCACTGAGACGTGGCATGTCCTGGATTGTCAACTGTCGGCCAGATACAGAGGCCAGGCAAGCGAACACCCTGCACTTTTATACTGTCGGTGTTCATGTTGCACGTGCAGACAACGCACGTGCAGTGGTGACATGGTTTGCACGTGGCTGCGTTTTTGCGAATATTCACATTTTGAAACTTTATTTTACAGTAGCTGCGTTTTATCGAATGTAACCGTGGGAATGTGTTTGGGACATGCAATGACCTTATATTCACAAAGCATGAACCGGTAGGAAACATAAAATCGGAGTTATAACCCATTTGTACCCTTTTGCGTTTCTTTTTTTGAAGAGTATATAACAACAGTCGCCTTCGACGTTTTCCGTACAATATAATTAGTAAACAATATACAAAACATCTCTTTTGTTTAACGACACGAGTAGAGCACATTCAGTTATTAATCATCGACTATTGGATGTGAAACATTCAGAAATGTCTCATTAGCAGCAAGGGTTATTTTATGAGCATATCCCCAAAGACATGACAGCACATGCCACGGCCTTTGATATCCCAGTCGTGGGGCACTGGTTGGGGCGGGGATTAACT